>NW_007258733.1:79751-120492 GCF_000164805.1 Carlito syrichta
AGGATGAAAATAAATTTATTACTTTTATTTGGAGTTGCACCAATTTTTCGGTTCCTAAGACTGATGGATTACTTCTATCCTTTAAAAGTAAGAAAGCCAGCCGGGCTCGGTGGCTCAACCTGTAATCCCGTGCCTTTGGGAGGCTGAGGTGAGTGGATTGCCTGAGCCCACAGGTTTGAGACCAGCCTGGGCAACGAGACCTCATCTCTACAATAAATCAAAAAATTAGCCAGGCATGGTAGTGCACACCTGTAATTCCGACTACTTGGAAGGCTGAGGCAGAAGGATCGCCTGAGCCCAGCAGGTCGAGGCTGTGGTGGCCGGAAGTGGCCACTGTACTCCAGTCTGGGCGACAGAGTGAGACTCTGACTCAAAAAAATAAATAAATAAATAAATAAAAGTAAGAAAGCCATATTGTTATATATGGAGGCATGAGTTAGCAGTTCTTGCATACTTTCTTGGTAAATAAGAAATTTTGGATCTCTATCGTTAGATTTACAATCTAATGTTTTGTTTAAACTATATTTACAGTATATGTTTCCTATAATTAATTTGGGGTTGGTGGATAGTAGGATTAGGGGTAGTAGGTGAATTAGTGTTGTTTTCCATAGTGGCTATACTAACTTACATTCTCACGGATAGTGTATATGAGTTCCCTTTCCTCTACATTCTCACCAGCATCTGTTATTTTTAGTCTCTTTAGCAATAGCCATTTTACATAAGATAATATCCAATTTTGGTTTTGATTTGCATTTCCTTGGTGATTAGTGCTGTTGAGTATTTTTGTTGTTGTTGTTATTTTTTTCATATAGTTGGCCATTTGTATAACTTCTTTTGAGAGATGTCTATTCTTTTTTTTGTTTACTTTTCAATGGGATTATTGATTTTTTCACTGTTTAGTTGTTTAAGATTCTTGTACATTTCTGCTATTAGTCTTTTGCTAGATGAATAATTTGCAAAATTATCGCCCATTTGACAGGTTTTCTTCTTTTGGGTCTTACGTTTGAGTATTTAATCCACCTTGAGTTGATTTCTGTACATGGTGAGAGACAGAAGTTTAGTTCACTTCTGTATATGAATATTCAGGTTTTTTGTTTTTGTTTTTGGTTTTGTTTTGAGTCGGAGTCCCACTCTGTCGCCCAGACTGGAGGGCAGGGGCGGCTCCCGGCCACCGCAGCCTCGACCCGCTGGGCTCCGGCCACCCTTCCGCCTCCGCCTTCCGAGGAGCCGGAATGACAGGCGCGCGCCACCACGCCCGGCTGATTTTTTGACTTATTGCAGAGATGAGGTCTCGCTGCCCAGGCGGGTCTCGAACCCGCGGGCTCAGGCCATCCACGCACCTCAGCCTCCCAAAGGCGCGGGATGACAGGCTGAGCCACCGAGCCCGGCGAATATCCAGTTTTTACAGAACCATTTTATGAAGAGATTATTCCTTCCCCAATGTAAGTTCATGGAAACCAGGCATTGTGGGGACCAAAGCGAAGAGGCCCAAACTTTACCTGTAAGATGACCACTTATCTACTTAATTATGAACTATATTCCACAATTTTAAAATTAAATAAAACATAAATTACACCTAAGCACATAAAAAAATCATTTGACTGTGAATACAAGGATTTATTCCTGGGTTATTTATTCATTTCCATGTGCTGTGTTTCTGCTTTTATTTCAATAAAATGCAGTTTGGATTACATAACTTTGTAATATATTTTGAAGTCAAGTAGTGTGATACCTTCAGCTTTGTTCTATTTACTCAAGATTGCTTTTAATATTCAGCTCATTTTTGGTTTCATGTAAATTTTAGAATTTTTTTACCCTATTTGTAAGAAAAATGGCATTACAACTTGATAGCGATTTCATTGAATCAGTAGATTGTGTTATTATGGTAATTTTTGACAATATGAATTATTTAGAGTCATAATCATGGAATACCTTTCCATTTGTTTGTGACCCCTACCATTTCATTTGCCAGTGTTTTGTAGGTTTCATTATAGACGTCTTTCACTTCCTTAGTTATATTCATTCCTAGGAAAATTTTTTTTTTGTAACCATTGCAAGTGGAATTGACTTCTTAACTTCTTTCTCAGCTAGTTAATCATTGGTATATAAAAACACTCCTAATTTTCGTATGTGCTGCATTTGGCAACATTGCTGATTTTTCAGGTCCAAGAGTTTCCTAGAGTAGTCTTCAAGTTTTTCTAGGCATAAGATCATGGATAAACCATGATCTTATAAACCATTTGACTTCCTCTTTTTCAATTTTGAGGTGTTTTATTTATTTCTCTTGCCTATTACTGCTTCTTCCATGACTGTATTGAATAAGAGTGGTGCAAGTGGCATCCTTGTTTTGTTCCAGATCTTAGAAGAAAAGCTTTTGCTTTCCCAATCAGTATGATGCTAGCTGTGGGTAAGCCATGCACGGCCTTTATGATGTCTAGTTTGTTGAGAGTTTTTATCATAAAGAGATGTTTAATGTTATCAAATGCTTTTTCTGCATCTACTAAGATGATCATATGACTTTTCTTTTTTATTCTGTTGATGTGATATATTTTGCTTTTCAATTTTCTTGAATAGTTTAAAAATGATTTGTATAAATTAGTTTTTGCAAGTTTGGTAGAATTCTGCAGTTGAAGCCATTTGGTCCTGGCTATTTTGGGGTTGGCAGACTAATACTGATTCAATCTCATTACTCGTTATTGGTTTATTCAGGTTTTCTATTTCTTCTTGATTCAATCTTGGTAGGTTGCTTGTGGCCAGAAATTTGTTCATTTCCTCTAGGTTTTCCAGTTTGCTAGTGTATAGATTTTCATAATCTCTTTTGAAGATTTTTTTTATATTTTTGTGTTATTAATTATAATTACTCCTCAACATTTTATTTATCTGAGCTGTCTCTTTTGTTAGTCCACCTAGTGGTTTTTAAAATTCTATTTATCTTTTCAAAAAATAACTTCATATTTTCAACCTTGGTAATATTTTAGTCTCTATTGGGCTTAGCTGTGGTATGATCTTGATTTCATTTATTCTGCTAATTTAGGGTTTGATGTATTTTTTTGTTCTAATTCCTTGAGATGCATCATTAAGTTGTTTATATAAATTTTTGCTACTTTTATGATATAGATGCTTATTGTCACAAACTTCACTCTTAGCATTACTTTTGCTACATCTTGTAAGTTTTTGTGTGTTTGTTGGGTTTTCATTAGTGTTTATTTCAATAAGGTATTTAATTTTTCCTTTTTATTTCTCCCTTGACACAATGATCATTCAGGAACATGCTTGATTTCCATGTTTGTGCAGTTTTCAAATTTTATCTTGTTATTGATTTTTTTTTTTTTTTTTTTGTTATGGTCTGAGAATATGCTTAGTGTGATTTTAAGTTTTTAAAATGTGTTGAGAGTTGTTTTATGTCTTAGCTTGTAATCTATTTTAGGGAATGTTCTATGTGCTGATGAGAAGAAGGTGTAAGAAGGAAAGAAATGATTTTTTAAAAATGTCTGTTAGGTCTAGTTAATCTAAAGTGTGGTTTAAATTCAATGTTTCTTTGTTACTTTTCTGTCTAGATTATCTGTCTAATGCAGTATGGTGTTGAAGTAACTGATGATTGCTATCTTGAAGTCTATTACTCCCTTTAGATCCAATATTATTTGTTTGTTTATGTAGACAATTTAGTGTTCAGTGCATATGTGTTTAGAACTGATAAACTCCTTTATTAACATATAATGAATGTCTTTTATCCTTTTAATGTTTTTTTGTTTAATGTCTGTTTTATTTGATATAATTATAGCTACTCCTGCTTGTTTCTGTTTGCGTGAAATATGTTTTTCCATTTCTTTACTTTCAGTCTTTTTGTGTCTTTACAGGTGAGATGAGTTTCTTCTAAGAAGCATATAGTTGTTGGGTCATACTTTTTCATCAGGGATATTTGTCTGTAGTTTTTTGTTGTTGCATTCAGTCAATCTATATCTTTTATTAATAAGTGAAAGGCTTAATTGATCATTTTCAAGGTTATTCTTATTCTTGTCATTTTATTAATTAATTTCTGGTTGCTTTGTAGATTCTTCATTCCTTTCTTTTTATCTTATGTTTATCTTTGTGGTTTGATTATTTTCTGTAGAGGTAACATTTAAGTTCTTTTTTTATTGCTAGGTCAGGGCTTATTCTTGTCATTTTATTAATTAATTTCTGGTTGCTTTGTAGATTCTTCATTCCTTTCTTTTTATCTTATATTTATCTTTGTGGTTTGATTATTTTCTGTAGAGGTAACATTTAAGTTCTTTTTTTCTTTATTTGTGTGTTTTCTTAATCAGTTTGTCTTTCACCTTTCTTAGTGGCAGATATCTTTTTGTTTCAGATATGACTCCTTAATCATTTGGAGGGGGAGAGGCTGGTCTAGAATTGGTGAATTTCCTCAACTTTTGCCTGTATAAAAAACACTTTATTTCTCTTTCATTTATTAATGAAAAATTTGCCAGGTATAATATCCTTAGTTAACAAATTGTTTCTTTTTCACTTTCAATATATTATTTTATTCTCTCTTGGCCTTCGTGGTTTCTGCTGAGAAATCTGCTCTTAGTCTGATGACAAATCCTTTAGAATGATTAGTCATTTTGTTGTTGTTGTTGTTTGATTTTTGTTTTGTTTTGTTTTGAATTTTGATAGATTGACTCTGAGGAATCTGAGAAAAGGCAGAAGACAGAAGGCTGAAATCGTCTGAGGAGGTCCGTTCAGCTCTTTAATAAGTCATTAATCATATTCATGAGAGTAGAGCCTTCAAGCATAATCATTTCCTAAAGACCTTATTTATGAAGATTTTTGGATTGGGGATTAAGTTCCAATGTAAATCTTGGTGGAGACACATACATTCAAACCATAGCACTACATAAAGGGAACCTCCTTGAGTAGGTTATAGTAATGTGGTGTTAAGTTGCAGATTGAGGGAAACATTCCATATTCGATCTCAGTCTTTTAGTGAGCCTGTATCTCTAAATAGTGTAGTTCAACAGTGCTTCAATACCCCTCCCTTTTAGACAAAGCAAGGTGGTTACAGTATGCTGAAATGAGATATTTTCCATCTCCTATGCAGAAAGCTAAAAGAGCTTAGAGATTTTATTCAAATTTTATTTTATTATTGTTGCATTTTCCTATCTAGGATGCATGATGTTGATGAAAAAGTTTTGTGTCCATAGTACTATATGTGACAGAATAATTTAGGATATGTTTCTGCAAAAAAGGGATAAATCTCTGGAAAATATAAGTGTTTTCATACTACTTAAAAATCCTCTACTGCTTAAACCAGGAAAACAAACAAACAAAAAACTTGGTTTATAATTTCTTGGGGAAAAAAGTCTGTCTATCTAAAAAAGTCTTACATAAAATAGTTGTTGAATTGAAGAGAATTATTTTTCTCCTATGCAATTTTACAGGAGAAAATATCTATAAACTAATTCAGTCTCTTAATTATAAGCAATGCCTAGGGTCTTTTAAGCATTTTGGAATTTAAGAGATACAAGAAAGTGTTAATGAATATTAAGCATCTGAGTAAATTGTTTTATACATTTTATATTTTAAGACTTTAGTTGCTATTTGAGGAATGCACGGAAACCTTGAGGAAATAGGGAGAAAACTTGGTTACCCAACGCTCTTTTAATTTTTATAGAAGGATGATATCACCATTTGGATTAACATTCTTGAAGTAGACCTAAATGAAAGTGACTTGAATTAAAGATATTTAATATGCAGAATTCATAGCAATGTGAAATGTATCGGTCATGGAGATAGATAGAATATCCTTTCAGAATTCTGTCTTGAACTTGCATATTTTTCACTATAAGAGGAAAAAAAAACATGTGACAAGTTGAAAATATTTTGATTTGGGAATAAAAAGGTAATGGGGCCCAGGTTGTATGTGCTAAATTGATGACTCTTTGTATCAAAAGTTCAATTCTATTACTTGCTGTATTAAAATGTTGCTAAGTAAAAAGGGGGAAGAAAGTCAAAGGCACCAGTAATCTGGAGAATTGAAATCTTACTATAGCTTGAATGGAAGTTCTTTATCTTTTAAGAAATAGAAAATTGTGATTGGAGATTTGGTAGTTAATAGTCTCAAAGGTGTGATAATTTTGCAATGACTTAGTTCCTGGTTTATCATTGACCCTCAGTGTAAAGTAAGGAGATTATTAGAAAAATAATGTAAAAGTGAGAAAAGATTCAGGGCAGAATTCCGAGCAATTAGAACTTAAAATTTGACAGTAATGGGAAAAAAAAGAAAAATGTGAAGATGAAAAGCAAAGTAATTAAGACTGTTCATGCACAATTAACAAACCAAAAAGAAATTATATATATATACTATATAGTACATATATATGTAATTTATATACATAATATGCTATATTTAATATATATATAAACAAACAAGCAAAGATTAGATAGTTGTATGCAACATAAGAGTAAAGAGATTTAGTAAAAAACTAAATTGCTTAGTTATGCCAAATCTAACAAGCTGGATAAACAGGAGGAATGCCAAAAATAGTTTGAATTTGTGATATTGATTTATGACCAAGAGAAGTGGTTAGAATGAAGAAATGCATTAATATGTGAATAGCAGCATGAGTTTCTGTAATTCATTAATAATAAAGCTAGTATTATTCTACAAGAAAATAGGAATATATCAATAAATACAGCGCTTGTCATTAAGATGCTTTAAATCTAGGGTAATACTATAAGATTTTGTTTATGAGTGCACTTGAAAGTTAACTGTATAAGATACATTTTGATGACAAAATTTATCTACTTATATTTCTGACTCTAGGTCTTAAAATGCTTAGTATAAAACTCTTGAAACAGTATTATTTCAACATGGACATATTACTCACTACCACAAAATTTTACACCTAACCCTCTTCTTTTATGCAAATAAACTTATTTAAATATATAATATTATGTAATAATATAATATTATTTTATATAGTAATATTTATATGTATATTTTAGTAATGAAATTATAATAAATGCTTCTTATTTCCTCAGTGGAATTTGTCTTTCAGGGTCATGCAGAAACGAAATATAGTTGGAGTTGTAAATAAGGTATGCGTGTTTTTATTGATTTGAAAAACAGAACATTTCTTTCAGTCTAGATTTTTCATGAGGATAAAATTATTGCTTTTGTTCTTATCATTCATTCTTCTTTACTTTGTGGTAAAAAGGATTTGTGAGTTTCTAGAGAGTGTTAAGATCAATGAAAGCCAAAGAAAGACATAAAGTCTTCCAAGAAGAAGCCAAAGACAATACTTTGTATTTTGGAAACTCCTAAGAGAATTGGGAATTAAGATCACTCCAGGTAGCTCTTAAAATCATCTAAAACTTTCATACTATGGAAGTGTGCCAAGAAAAAAGTCATAAAAATTCAGTTCATCCTGAAAGCTTTTTTGTTTGCTAATCTTTTGAACATTCAGCCCATTAAAGGAGACTGTGTCACTTTTCATTTAAACAATGTTTAATAACAACCGTCTGATAAAAATTCCACATATCAAGCAGCCTGCAGAAAGTAGTTTCTCATGTCCTCATCAAGAGTGAAACTGTCAAAGAAGTAAATAATCTCACTGAAGAAGACAATGTATTTACTAGCGCGGTCTTTGTTCAATTTTCACAAGCTACTTAATGCAAGCATCGTCACTGCTTTCTTTGACACAATTGTAGAGAAAAAAACTGGTGAATATAAGTTGAAATATTTTGTTTTGACTTGTGAAAAACTGTAGATGTCACCCATAGTTTGTTATTACAATTTACTACTTAACTTTCATGTTAAGCATTTTTCTTTCCTAGATTAATTTCTTTTGGAATTAGATAAAAGATTTAGACATAGAATTAATTAAAAACAGGGAACACAGAGATAAAAAATATATGATTCAAGTGTAGATAAACCTTTACAAGATGTATTTTTTTATTAAATTTATCTCTTATTAATTTAATCTTTTTATTGTTGGTGGCACTGGGCAAGCTGTCTTTTATACTAGGATCTAAAATGTAATGTGACATTTCTCTAGACATCATTAATTTCTTGGTACCCTCTTTGAACAAAACAAACAATTAACAAGACAAAAAACATTTTGACTTTTTAATGTAATATTCTTATCGTTGTTCTGTCACTTCATTAGTCATTCATTCAGTATCATCATCAAAAATGAGTTTCTCTTCATGGATATTTTCTGTCTTTCTTGGATTGTGGATTGTGGATTACTTGACTTATGTTCTAAAGTTTCTCCCTTTTTCGCTCATTACCCATTCTCTTCTTTTATGGTTTCCCAAATAAAATCCAGGTGAATTCTTCTTTACTGTTGTCTGTGCTTAATTATATCATTGTATGCATATGTAGATAAATGTCTAAATACATGATATTACACCATAATATTAAGTCAGGAGATCTTCAACAAAGTGATATATTAATCATTTTTTTTTTTTTGAGTTGGAGTCTCACCCTGTCACCCAGACTGGAGTGCAGTGGCCGCTCCCGGCCACCGCAGCCTCGACCTGCTGGGCTCCGGCGATCCTTCCGCCTCAGCCTTCCAAGTAGCCGGAATTACAGACATGCGCTACCATGCCTGGCTGATTTTTGATTTATTGTAGAGATGAGGTCTCGCCAAGTTGCCCAGGCGGGTCTCAAACCCGCGGGCTCAGGCAATCCACTCACCTCAGCCTCCCAAAGGCATGGGATTACAGGCTGGGCCACCGAACCAGGCTAATCATTTTTCATGTACTTAATTTTTGCTTAATTGTGATATGGATATAATAGTGAGAAATACAGACATTTGCAGTCCTTGTGACAATCTTACATAAAAAAGACCTTATGGCATTAAAGTGTCATTTAAGACAAATCATAATAAAAGTATTGAAGTCATGAGAACGCTCACCAAGAACATGTCACCATCCCAGATAGTTTGTTCTCTTTCCTGTGAAAACTTAAGGAACCGTGAATTGACTTTGCACCCTCTATCACCTGGAATAGGTCAAGGTGCTCAACAATAATTGAGAGACTTAAGGCATGCAAAAGTTTACTTCCTAGTCATGAAAATTACACAGCACTGTTCTAGCTTTGCTATTGTTAGGCTATGAGTCCAGACTGAATTGGTTCAGCCAGCTTTATGAACTGGCTTCCAAGGAAAATTCCAGGAAAGTAGCAAAATAAAGAGGAATACAGAGGAAAGCATCAATAGGTCTGAGTAGGAAAGGGCATTGATCCCTTGTGTTCATATCCACCTGAAGAGTACTTAACGGCCACAGCTGGATTTGAGAAAGACACTGGCAAATGGAGCCTAGCCATGAGTCTGTGAAGAAGAGGAGAGCGGATTTTGATGGACAGTTAGCAGTCTCGGTGCGTTCTCCCTTGATTATGAAATATCTGATCAAAGTCTTTGTTCAAAAAGACAGAATGCAACATTTTCTTACTAGTGACAACTCTAAGCCCATTCTGTGACTACATTGATCTCAAAGTTCAGGTCCTAGGGATGATGGATGGACAGCTCTCTCTATGAGGCCCACTGAGTTCCTTGTGGCCCAGTGGCCTAATAAAAGGAAAGGCAAGTTATAACATTTTTCCTTCCTGCCAAACACAAAATATACAAAGGCGGGGCAAAGAGCCATTAATAACAATAAAAAGTGCCATCAGAAAGGGAAGGCTGGAAAATAATAATAGTCCTAACTCCTCCATAGCCATTACTGATGGAACCCTCATGACTTTTGTAGTCAACAGTTGACTTGATTTGATAGTTAGGAAATTCCCCTTAATAGACCAAAATTCTACTCGCTGGAGAAATGTTCTTAACCATTGTTTTTATGGCTCCAGAGTTGCCCTCTGCAAAGTTTGTTTTTGTCCTACATCTTCAGATGACCACATCTAAAATGGATGTGGCAGTTGATGACCTCGATGGGGTACTGAAGTTTTAAAAGCATGCCTCCTGTCGGTGCAAGTTTGCAGGACTCGGGTTTATTTCATAGATAGATTGGTTCCAGACTCTTCAGTACTACTGTGGTCCGTTCCTAGTATCATCCGTGGATATCTTAGAAGGCTTCTGATTCTTTTGACTCTAGTTATTACTGTGTGTCAGTAGCCACATGACCACCAATTCTTTTTCTGGTTGTGTTTATTACACTTGATTTATTTTCTTGCTTGCCTTCATTCCAGTTTCTTACTTTATGCCATCTTGAGAACCACTTGAAACAATACGTTTTGGTAGGATAACAATACTCGCATTCCTATCTTTACCACAAGGCTATGCTACTTCTTTTGTGCAAAAATTCTTAACGAATCTCATTGCTTAAAGTGAATTTTAGCCTTATGTCATTTGTTCAGAACCCAGAAGCAGTTGAGTTCATTTATTCTGTGATTATGGTTGCAAGATGTGGTAAATAAACATTCAAGATGCTCAGTAATGTTTAAAATTTTTATCAACACTGAAATTTTTTAGGATGCTGCATGCACTGATTGAAACATTCTCAACTAAAACAATATTGACGGTCTATCTTAAGTATAAATTTAACTGTAAGTTATATATTTTATCAAGCAAATCCATCTGTGAGGCCTTAATCATTTAATTTCCTACTGTATTTCTTCCAGCTTCTTTTTGCTAACCAGCCAATTCTTCCAATGTTGTTATCATGCTTATAATTATTTTATTCTTATAATATTTGGGTATGAGTGGCAAGGAGAAACTTACCCATGCTAATACTTTTTCTTTTTTTCAATTGTTTCTGGCTAGAACTTCTGGGTTAACCAACATGTGATCTGCCTTCCCAATTAAAACAGGCCATAATTTTGTCATATCATAACAAAGGTCACCGGCTTTCCACCTTTTTATATCTCCTATATCAACCATGCACTGGACATTACCTGGTCACCAGCTAGTAAGCCAAAACTACACATGCATGGCAGTATATGTTACAGAACTCTACAAAAATATACTCATTTTCTTGTTGTGTAGGATAGACAAAATACTGTAACAAAATACAAAGTATGCTGTTACTTGAAAAATACAATACCCTAGGTCAGTGGAGAGAGAACAAAGAGGGGAGTGGTTTATGATAGCAAAAATACAGTGAGACAGAAGGAATAAGATCCAGTGTTTGTTAACAAAATAGGGCAACTATAGTTATCAATAGTTTATTGTGTATTTCATCACAACTATAGGGTGGGATTGGAATCTTCCTAACACAAATAAATGATATGCGTTTGAGTTGATAGATACACCAATTAACCTAATTTGATTATTGCACATTGTATGTATGTGCAAAAATATCAATATACCCCATACATAGTGTGTACAATATCATATATCCATATAACTTTAAATATTTATAATTATACTATACAGATAATAATTATTACTAACAACAAGAATATCAACCCAGTAGGAAAGTGCTTTTCTTCCATGTCATAATTTATAATGAAGGCCGATTTCATGAATCAAAGTGTTCCAGATGCAGACATTTACGCCTGTTTTACAGTCTTTGAACTTGCCACATTTTTTTATAAGCTGTATTTTGTTTTTGTCATATAATAATTGTACATATTTATGTGGTATAGTAGACGTTGTGATACATTTTATAACAATACAATTGGGGTAAGTAGCATATTCATCATCTCAAACACTTTTCATTTCTTTGTGATAGAACATTTGAAACCCTTTTAGTTATTTTGACGTATATGATGCGTTATTGTTGACTGGAGTCAGCCTAATGAAACAGAACATATAATTCATTTCTAGCTAAATAATACTTTGTACCTATTTACCAACTTCACCCCATTTCTTTCTCCTCCCTACTCTCTCTCGTCTCTGGTAACTACTTTTCTACTCTTTACTCCTATGAGATCAACAGTTTTAGATTGCCATCTGAGTAAGATCACACATGTGTTTATCTTCTGTGCTTGGCTTATTTCACATAACATAGCGTCTCCTAGGTTCACTCATATTACAATTCACAACATTTTATTTTTTATGGCTAAATAATATTTTACTGTGTTCATGCTCTACATTTTCTTTATCTATTCACCCATTTATGGACACTCAGGTTGAAGCCATATCTTGGCTCTTGCTGCAATAAATGTAAGAATGCAGCTGTCTCTTCAACATGCTGATTTTATTTTCTTTGAATATATACCCAGTAGTGATATTACTGGTTCCTATGGTAATTATATTTAAAATTTGTTGAGTAAACTCCATTCTGTTGTCCATACAACTATATTAAGTTATGTTCCCAGAACAATGTACAAGAGGTGCCATTCTCTCCAACTGTATCAGTATTTGCTGTTTCTTCCCCTTTTGATAACAGCCACTCTAATGAGTGAGGTTGTGGTTTTGAATTACATTTCCCTGATAATTAGTGATACTGAGTACTTTTTCTATACTTTTTGAGGACTTACCATTTATAACCCAAGGAAATGGCATAATAAGGGCCTGCACTTCTTTTTAGTGTGTTTGTTTATAAAACACACATTCATTAAAGGGTGAAGCCCCAGTTGTTGCTGTTAGTGGTGGTGGTGGTAGTTCCTAGAATTGGAAATATTGGTTAGTATTTTTGTAATTAAATCCAGAGATAATGTGTGACCCAATGGTGGTGGTTTTTATTTGAGATTGGACCAGCCACCTGAATCTAGATAAAACCCTCAAGATAACTCTCTTGTTTGACCTTGCCTAAAGTTCACAATAGTAAAAATCTAAACCCTATGACACACATCAAATCTATAAACTTAGTTGTATAAAACTTCAACCTGCAGACTTGGTTGAGATATATAGTAAAAGAACATTACAATTTTTAGATGAGGCTCCACTGAGAATAAAAGGCTGTCTTTCCCTGGTTTCATCCTATTTTCTGCCTAGCCTGAAATGGAAGGCCAGCTGTGCCCACAGCCTGAACTATAAATACCCGTTGGCTGGCTTGACTCGAGTCTCATACTAGGGCTTACCTAGGCCTGAGCTCAAACCTATATAGCTTTGCCACATCAGAAGTCTCAATCATTTTGTTTCCTCATTTCATTCTTCAATTCTTCATTCCTAATTCTATTTGTCAACATTTCTCAAATCAGGCGAAGTGAGGACCAAAGGGAGACCCAAACTTTGCCTGTATGATAATCACTTGTATGCCTAATCCTGACTTGTATCCCACATCTTAAAAAAAAAAATTCAGCCAACTTAGTGAGGCGTGTAGTGAATAAACACAGTTCCTCTCTTGCTCACTTGATATAAAGAAAGCTAAACTTTGAGATAGAGAAGTGGACAGATAAAAATAAAAATTTATAATTTGAGGATATAATGTCATACTTGGATATTATTCTAGCACCAAGGGGAAACCCTACTGGTGAGTAGTTGATGTGATAACATGCAAGCGTTGGCAAAGTCACTTTAGCCACCAGATAGATAACTCAGATAATTCATTGACTGGGTCAAACATTAACATGGTGACAAGATGTAAAAAGTTGTCCCAGTGACTTAGGGAGGGATACTTGTGGTTTGGGATAGAATTTCTTCAGTGGAGAATGGGAAAAGCTTGAGGGTGGATTGTGCTTAGGAAGCAATATAAGATTCAAAGATGAATTAAATATATGTATTAAAGAAAAAAGAACCTCTAAGGAAATACTCCCAGTCCCAGTTTTCTGGGGGAAAAAAATGTATTCTAGGTGGGATGACTGGGGACAGAGCAGATTTTTCGTGGTGGTAGGTGGAGTGAAAGATGATTTCTGTTTCAAGCATGTAGTGTCTGAGATGCCTGGTAGGTTTACAGACTGAGATGCCCAGGCCATAAAATACACGAGTCTGCAGATCAAGGAGTAGTGCAATGCTGGAGAAGCATGTTTGGAGAAAATCAACTTCTAGATGCTTTTTCAAATCATGAACTTGATGCACCAAGCCTAGAAAATACATAAGGAAGAAGGCCAGGCTATAGTCATGATAAATACTACTGTTATAGCATGAGCAGTGACATGACCCAAGAAAGATCACAGTGTGGTAATAGAAATATCCAGAAAATATGGAGTCATGGAACTTCTGAGGATAATAATAACCCATTTCATAATTGTTTAAGTGATAAAATGTATCAGATGCGGTTTAATACGAGGTGAGGACAGGATATGACTATTGGTTTGTTAAGATGAAGGTCACTAGACACTTTGATTAAAGTCATTTCAGAGAAGCTGTGTAGACTAACAACCCATTGGGATTGGTTGGAGAGAGAATCAGAAGTGAGAATGTAAAATTGCAAGTATAAACATGACTTTTCCTCTTTTGAACATTGTCCTCTTGTAGCACATGGTCATGGGGTTCGTGTGGTTTTCTTTTCTTCTTTATTACTGATGGTTTGTACTTTTTGTTTCCTGCTTAGGAAATCTTGCCTGCTCGATGGGCAAAAATTCAATCTCATGTGTTTCCTTGCAGAGTCTTTACTGTTTGACCTTTGGCAATCAGATATAAAATCCATCGGGAATTCAATTTGTGTATTAAGAGGCAAACTGGTGTTTAGAGATCCTTTCATTGTTTCTATGTGTATATGCAACTGACTCAGCACTGGTCTCATTAAAAAGAGTCTCTTTCACCAGTGCTCTGCAACTTTGCACTACATCAAGTGTCTGTGTGCTTGTGAATCTATTTTTGAACATTGTTTTTGTTTTGTTCAAATAACTTTTTTTTTTCATTTTTGCCTCAGAATCACAGGACTAATTTCTGAGACTTTATTGCAAGTCTTAATAACCAGTATTGGAAATCCTTTACCTTGTTCAATTTCTTCAGGAATGTCTTTGCACTTGGTCTGCTGTATCTTCATATACATTTTTAGTTTAATAATATTCATAGTTAACCATTTTTCCCCACACGATTCTTCAACACATAAATCATTTTTAGATACCCACATATTGCACTACATATGTGGTCGTTAAAATTTCAAAGTAACAATTGCAATGTCAGCTGAGTGTGCGCATGTCTCCCAAATTATACAATAAAAATCCAATATTAAAGTCTTTAACTATATATTCTTAAATTTATGTTAGTCTTATCCACACTTGAAAACTTGATGAATTAATGTAGTTTCTCCTGACGAAAATAAATGTATTTGTAAAATCATGCGTGCAAAATTTGGGAAATCAAGAATTCATCTGAAATCCATCCAAAACACATTGAAAAAAGTATGTGATTCATTTTATTTACTAACTTTCTTTTATTTAATACAAGCTTTTATAAACTAAATATGAAAGAGAAAATTTTCTATTAATTTATAGCATGTATTGCTAGCTATCAACATCAAATTTCAAATAAACTGAAATTCCAGACTTGATTTTAGAAAGATTTCCAGGTAGTTCTGATAAATGTACAAGAGAAGAACATATTGTAAATTATCATAGAAAAACTATTGTATCTCTGTCATTCTCTTGCAATTGAAGCTTCACTGGCCAGAATGGTCAAGGAAGCATCTCATCTTTGACAGTTTATATTGGAGATTCTGACTTTCGATACTATCATTCTGCTGGCCACCAGACTATGTGTCAAAAGTCCAATAAAAATCCAAAATTCTTTGTATTACTATTTAGAAATCAGAGGTACAATGAGCTTTCTTACATCTTTCTATTAACCTTTTTAATAAAGCTCTTTTTTTTTCTTCAACATGTAGTATAAAATAATGCAGAATTTTTTTACTGTCAGTATTAAAATTGTATGAAGGACTTTGTTTTAATTATACTTCTCAGGGAAAAAAATCGCCAAATTGTTTCCAGCAGTGAAGCAAGTTTTGTATATATACCCAAATCATTCATTATTTGATTAAATCAATGCAGATAAGAATTGCAGACTTTGATTAATTATTAGGAATATACTAACCATGTCATATCTAATCAATTAAGTCAAATATACTTACTCCCACTGCCAATTTTCTTATGGTTATGTGCTTGAAATCAACTCAGTTTAAAAGATGTTGGTCAGGCATGGTGGCTCATGCCAGTAATCTCAGTATTTCGAAAGGCTGAGGCTGGAGGATTATTTGAGCCCAGGAGTTCAAGACCAGCATAAGTAACATAGAGGATCTCATCTCTACAAAAAAAATTTCAAAATTGTCAGGCATGGTGGTGAATGCCTGTAGTTCCAGCTACTTGAGATACTGAAGTGGAAGGATTGCCTGAGTTCAGGTGTCAGGGCTGCAGGGAGCCTTGATAATATACCACAATACTCTAACCTAGGAGACAGAATGAGACGCCAACTCAAAAATATATATATAAAAAAATTTAAATAAGGTGACAAATTTCTTGGAGGACTGTAACCAAGAGATTTACTAACACATTTATTGCATATATGAGAATAAATATATATAGTAGTATTTTTTAAAATATAGGTTATATAATTTTTTACCCTTTTTTAAAATTTTAATCATATTTTTTATTATGGTTTTGTGGGGTACAGTTAAGGGCTAGGTGTACAATTACGTTTCATTCAGGCACCCTGTTGATAAGAGATGTTTCCCCATCCCCAGACAGATATTTGCTACTGTTAATCCCATCCCCCCCCATAGTTTCCCAGTACTGTCAGTCATTTTCTTATAGTATTACATTGGATGTTCAAGGTCCATTATATGAGTGAGAACATGTGATACTCGGATCTTTGTTTCTGTGAGAGGTCACTCAGTATTATAGACTCTAGTTCCATCCAGGTTGCTGTGAAATTCATGATTTTGTTCTTTTTTATGGCTGCGTAGAATTCCATCGTGTATATGTACCACATTTTAAAAATCCAGTCCTCTTTTGATGGGCAGCATGGTTGTTTCCAGGTTCTTGCTATTGTGAACAACGCTGCGATAAACATATGTGTGCAGGTATCTTTTTTATAGAGTGATTTGAGTTCTTTGGGGTATCAAGGCCTCCACCACCTACCACTAGGGAGAGGAGAACCTATTCAGTAAAAGGTGCTGGGAAAACTGGCTGATCACATGAAGAAGATTGAAACAGGACCCTTATCTATCCCCATGCACAAAGGTTAACTCCAAATGGATCAGAGACCTAAATATAAAACCTCAAACCATAAGAACCTTAGAAAATGAAGGACATACCCTCATGGAAATCGGAACTGGCATCCAATTCCTGAACAAAACCCGAAACCCACAGATCATAAGAGAGAAGATAGACAAGTGGGACCTTATTAAACTGACAAGCTTCTGCAAGGCCAAAGAAACCATCAAGAGAGCAGAGAGACAGCCTACCAACTGGGAAAATTATTTGCCAACACCAGGTCTGACAAAGGCTTAACATCCTGGATCTACAAGGAACTAAAACGTGCTGAAAAGAAAAAAACAAACAACCCCATTATAAAATGGGCAAAAGATATGAACAGACACTTCACAAAAGAGGACATCCGAGCAGACAACAAACACATGAAGAAATGTTCAACCTCACTAATTATCAGGGAGATGCAAATCAAAACCACACTGAGATACCACCTAACTCCAGTCAGAATGGCAATTATCAACAACTCAAAAAATAACAGCTGCTGGAGAGGGTGTGGCGAAAAGGGAACACTTTTACACTGTTGGTGGGAGTGTAAACTAGTGCAACTTCTATGGAAAGCAGTGTGGTGATTCCTAATAGCTCTAAATATCAACCTCCCATATGACCCCGCAATCCCCCTACTGGGGATATGCCCTTTTCTAAAAAAAAAAATTGGAGTCTCACTCTGTCACCCAGGCTGGAGTGCAGTGCCACGATGCTCACGGCCACCGCAGCTCCGACCTGCTCTGCTCAGGTGATCCATCTGCCTCAACCTTTCAAGTAGCTGGAACTATAGGCGTGTACCACCATGCCCAGCCAATTTTTTTTTATTTATTGTAAAGATGAGGTCTCACCAAGTTGCCGGGGCTGGTCTTGAACCCGTGGACTCAGGCAATCCTCTATTCTCGGCCCCTCAAATTGCTGGGATTGTGAGCCACCGTGCCCAAACTACACTTTCTTTTTACTGTTTAATCTTAAAGCAATTTATGTGTAAGATCAAAATAGAAAACAAAAAAGCAAATAAGCATATTTTTAAAAATATGAAATAAAAATTGTAAACACCTTAATGGTCTGTCTTCATCCTTCCCTTAGCAAAAGCAATTGTTCTCCTTTGTTGTGTATCCTTTCAGATTCTTTATATATATATACCTTACATATAATTTCATTGTTTTGAAAATTATGAAATTTAATAATTTTCATATAAATTGGAGAAAATATTATACAAAAATCCTAGAGTAATGTGTGTATTTATATGTGTGCATATGTAGATTTATAATGCATTTGTATCATAATGTTTTCTCAAGGAACATTCCTAATTGTTTTGTTGTGGTCTTGTTCTTGTGAAGGATGAATATCATATTTTATTGAAAGTCTCATGAACATTAAAAAGACAAAGTTTTAATATATAAAGATATTATATGTATATTATGAATAGACTTTCAAATATTAAAATATCATTTCCTTTCTACAATACTCCATAATCAGTCAAACTGTATTATCTTTTACACGGCTACAATTTGCTGGAATTTATTGAAATTTTTTGATTGATACTCCAAATAAGATTTTTATGTCATTTACTTCTGTGTATTGTATCAGTGTTGTCATCTGTGCTAGGCTGACTTTATACGAGTTCTTAAGGTCTGTGTAGTCTCTGTCAATTTGAACAGCTTTGTCAAAGACTGCAGCTTGTATGTTTGATAGGATTCATTTGTGGGACTGGTTGACCAACTGATTTTTAAGACTTTGATGAGTTTTCTTTTTACTGTCATAGTAATGAAAGAGTGTGAGTTTCCTAGTTTCTTTGGAATCAATATATGATGTTATGTTTTTCTAGAGAAATATGTATTTCATTAAAATGTTCAAATTTATAAGTGTATTATATGTATTTATTTTACCTCTCTTCTTACAACTTTCTGAATTATAGCTTATGTTCCTTTCTTTTTCTTTATTAAGCTCTTAGCATATGTATTTTACGTTGGTCTTTAGAATCAAAGAGCTAGCCTTTGAAATTATTTGTTAATTCTTCTATTTTAGAGAGCATTTCTTTATACGTATGCTTATATTTTCTCTCAATTATTTTTGCTTTCAGTTTTAGACTTTTTTATTGTTTAAATAATATTTTATTTTTATGTATTATATATTTATTTCTTAATGTATAAAGAATATAGTTAATATATAAATCAATAATATATCTATTATAGTATAAATGTATAATATATATCATATGCATAAAATAATTTTTCTCCCATTAACTGTGACTATATAACCTATAGGATGTGCATTATTATTATTATTCTTTGTCTTCCCCACTGGTAATTCTTTCTTTTTCTCTCTTTCTCTTTTTCTCTTTCTTTCTCTTTCTTTGCTTTCTCCTCTTCTCCTTGTCCTTTCTTCTTCCTCCTTCTATTCTTCTCCTTTTTCTTTCCTCCTTCTCTTCATCCTCCTCTTCCTCTTTCTCTTCCTCCACCTCTCTCTTCTTCTTGTCCTTTTCCTTCTACTTCTTTCTTAGATGCAGCAATGATTTAATTCCACCTCAGTGCTCACTGATTACTATCATCCTCAAACTCTTCAACTTCTCCTGTTTTATTGATGCACTTATTTATCTATTCACTCACATTACTCTATTTTTCCATTTTCCTCCCCATAGGCAACATTTATTAATGTTTTCGATGAATGAGCTTAAATATGTAGTCATAAGTATCTTTGCCAAATTAAACCTTACCACTCTTTGCCGCTGAAGCCTAGATTGCTTCTAATTCCCTGAAAACACACCTTATGCTGACATAAACATTTTTACTGGTCACGTTGACAGAGATAATATTTTATGATGTGTAGCTGCTATGCTGATTGACTGAAAAGCTAAACTAGTTTATCTAAGATTATACAGAAAGGCAAAGAGTCGTATTGCTTAATAATTAACCATATAAACATTATAATATGCACTGTTATATACATCATCGCAATGTTTCCTCAGAGTTTTTAATATGAGAGAGAATGCATATTGTGATTCTTCAAAAATTAGTATATTATACAGCATGTCAAAAATCTATTTGAACATGTAACTTTTATCTGGGAAGCTTAATGTGAGACTTGAATTGCATCTAAAAAAACACTTTTAAAATCATTTTTCTTAATCACAATTTTGTGTTTAATTACCCTTTCTTTTCTTTTCTTTTCTACATTGGTAAACACTAGAAATAACTTATTAACGCATCAATGATTTCAACACATGAAAGTCCTTTCTTCAATTTTCTTTTTAACAATCTCAAATTGTGTGTAACGCTTTCTCCAATTATTTAAAACAGTACATACAAGTATCTCACCACAAATTTTTTTCTGAATAATTGATTTGTGTAAAAATACTTACTTACAGCCAGGCTCGGTGGCTCAGCCTGTAATCCCGCGCCTTGGGAGGCTGAGGTGAATGAATTGCCTGAGCCTGCGGGTTCGAGACCCGCCTGGGCAACTTGGCGAGAACTCATCTCTACAATAAATCAAAAAATTAGCCGGGCGTGATAGCGCGTGCCTGTAGTTCCAGCTACTGGGAAGGCTGAGGCGGAAGGATCGCCGGAGCCCAGCAGGTCGAGGCTGCGGTGGCCGGGAGCCGCCACTGCACTCCAGGCTGGGCGACAGAGTGAGACTCCAACTCAAAAAAAAAGAAAAAAAAATGCTTACTTACATGCATTGATATACTATCTTTGACATTGTGATCTTTGTACGTGCTTCTCTCTTATATAAATTTTTTACTTCTTCTTCATTGCTTTAACAACTCTGGTTTTCAGAATAGATGTTTCTTATTTTCAAATTATTTGTCGAATGCTCCAGGTTGTGTGATGTTCTTTTTGATGATCTTATTAATCACCACTAAAACAATTATCAATTACATCATCAATGGTATTCATTTTTATATTTACTCTGTAAGAGTAGCACTTTTTAAAAACTGTTTTGAAAACTATTATACTGCCAAAATTAGTATTTGTAACTACTGGTAAATGCCATTGGATGAATGTCTGAATACATGTATAATTACATATTAAAATATGCCTTCTTGTCTAATATATTCAGTATATTCATCATTCTTCTTATAAAAGGTAATTATTATTTCAATAATGTTTTGTATTCTTCTAAGAGATATTACTATTATATTACAAATCATTTATGAAATGCTGCATTTTTCTATTTTATTTAAATGCAATTTCACCCTATTATTCTGCCACTTTCTTATTTTACCGAACATTATATTATCTAGAACTATTTATTTCGAAAAAGCAATGACTTTAGTTTTATAACTACTGCATCATATCACATTGCATAACTACAACACATTTGGTGTATTTATTTTACTACATTTATGTTGTATTTCATTTTCTGATATTACAGCCAATGGAGAGAAAAAAAGCTTATATGAATATATACATAGATATACTGTTTATATAAACAGATACATTTCTTTTTAATGTTTATCAATTTACAATAGCATCAAAAAGAGTAAATATATTAATTATAGAAAATATTTTTTATTTAAGAGAGAAGATATGTAAACATAAAATTGAACAACTTTAGAACAGCAATTATTTACTTTTAACCACAAGCACAAAAAGGTCAACCTCAATTTCTCCTTTAAAAATGCATCATCTGAAGAGGATTCTGACAATATGGTGGAGTAGAAAGCATTAGAAATCTGTTTCCTCACCTAGAAAACAATTGTGCTGGCAAAATTTATCTAAAAATAACAATTTTAAAACTCTGGAGACTATTTAAGACTTACAACTTCTAGAGGAAGGCTTGAGTAGTAAATTGAAGTTAGCTTTGCTTGATTTCGAAGTTCTAGCCCATTAGCGGGTCACCATCCCATACCTCCAATCCCAAGGAAAAGAGCTGTGTATATGTTCTTGGAACCACTTTCACACAGTTTAGGGGAGCCAGGATGGGTCAAAGACCCTTTCCTGCAAGCATCAGGCATTAGTGCTCTGATCACGGATTGCTGCTTCTAATCACAAAGCTGCAGATAAAGAAGTGGATCCCCATTGTGGTACTATCTTTCAACCCATTCTCCTTCTATCAGAAGTAACGTCCAGGGGATTTAAAGAGCAGGTGCCTTACCTCCTCCCTCACGTTTCTCTGTGTTTCATTTTGGGATCTATATGTTAAAGACTAAGACATTTATAAACAACTGCATATAGTTGGAAAATTAGAATATGATTGCATATGCCTAGGGAAAAGTTTATATAAGACCTAAGAAAAACATCAGTTTATACTTCAGGCTAATCTTTGAAACAGAGAGAGCCTAAATCAATGTTTTTAAAAAAACATTAACAGCAACACAAGACATCAAATCTTGGGGGAGGGGAGAATATCATTTCCAAAGTTATCACATTATTAATTATAGGCACACTAAGAAACAGGAAGAACAGGTCATTCAAAGAAATAAGTAAATCAATGGATACTGTCCCTTAAAAATACGTGATGATTGAATTACTAAACAAAGACTAAAACAACCATTTAAAAATGCTCAAAAAACTAAAGATGTGGGGAAGATCAAAAAACCAATGTGTCAACAGTTTGGAAATATCAATAAAGAGAAAAGCCCAGTAAATAAACTCATACATATAAAAGAAACTCAGAAACTATAAGAATAAGTTTTAAAAAATTGCTAAATGGACTAATCACAGATTTAAGTAGGCAGAAAAAAAATTTTTAGTGAATTTAAAGTTAGGGCAGTGGAAATGATCATATTTGAGAAACAAAACATTTTTTAAAAAGCAAGAAGCACGAACAGAGTCTCAGGGTGCTGTGTGACACTATGAAACAGAACAACTTTTGCCTTGCAACTCTTCCATATAAAGAGAGAGAGAGAGAGAAGCATGGAGAATATTTGAAGAAATAATATAATGACTGAGAACTTCCCAGATTTAATAAAAGACATGAATATAAACATTTAATAATAACTTCTCCAATTTTGATCTATGGACTCATAGATTTATTCAATTATACAAACGACATGGAAGCTAACTTTCTTAATGATTCATTATGATCTATTTTATTATAGTGAATGGAAGTCTTACACAGAAAGAAGTTAGCAAACTCCCTTTCAGGATAACTTTCTAGAACACGTTTTTCAAAAATAGCACTTTTTAAAAACAAACTCCAGGTGAGATGAACTCAGAATGACCTACACCAAGATGTATTATAATCAAGCTTTTGGAAGTGAAACACAAAGAAAGAACTTTAGAAACAGCAAGCAACATCCAATTTATTACAAATACATCCCCAATTAGATTATCAGAAACTTTCTCATCAGAAACTCTGGAGGCCAGACAGAGTCAAAATGATAAAAGAAAAATAAACAGAAACAAAAAACAATAATCCTATATTCTTGAAAAGTAATTGCAAAATTAAGACATTCACAGATAAAAAAAGTGCAGAAAGTTTTTTGCCAGTTGACTTGACCTGCAAACGAACAAACAAACAAACAAACAAACAAATGTTTAAGAAGTTCTGCAGGACAAGATAAAATACAGCAGTCGGAACTCAAAGCTGTATGAAGAAATACGGATCTCGATAATAATAAACACATGGAAAACTATAAAAGTTAGTATTATTCTAGCAATAACTTGCAATTCCATTTTTTGTTTTACATAATTTAAAACACAAATATATTTAAAAATAAATCAATTAATTATATAAATGCTATTTTAAGTATGGTTTATAACGCTATACATTGTTTTCTACCTAATTTAAATGATTAATGCATTTAAGAGATTTATGAGTTGATTTTTTTAGAACACAAAATGAACAGTAATGTTATTTTCTCAGAAACTGAAAGAGTGACGATGAAGCTGCTGAAAATCAGAGATTTTTATATATTGTTGAAGTTAAACCATTATAAATTCAAATGAGAGCATTAGAACTTGATCTTAAATTTGAATTTCATGGTAACTACAAAGAAAATAGCCATATAATAACAGCACAGGGAAATAATAAAATAATTTTAATGTGTCAGTACATAATATTAAATATGAAAGAAGACAGTAATGAAGTATTTCAGAAAGTAAGGGGCAAAAAATTTATAAAGATTATGGAAAGCAAAAGTGAAATGAAAGAAGTAAGTCTCTTCTTATCTGGAATTATTTTAAATGTAAATGGATTAAACTTTTCAATCAACAAACCAAAAAAAGATTAAATTATATGTTGTTGATCAGAAGCTCACTTTAAATCTGAAGATATAAACTGATTGAAAGTCAAAAGATGTTAAAAGATAATTCATGCAAATGGTTACTATAAGAGTAGGAGTGGCTTTACCAATATCAAACAAGAATTTATTTTCTTTATTTATTTTTTGAGTTGGAGACTCACTCTGTCACCCAGACTGGAGTGCAGTGGCCACTCCCAGCCACTGCAGCCTCAACCTGCTGGGCTTCGGTGATCCTTCCGCCTCAGCCTTCCAAGTAGCCAGTACTACAGGCGCGTGCTACCACGCCTGGCTGATTTTTTGATTTATTGTAGAGATGAGGTCTCGCTGCCCAGGCGGGTCTCGAACCCGCGGGCTCAGACAATCCACTCACCTCAGCCGCCCAAGGTGTGGGATTATAGGCTGAGCCAATGAGCCCAGCTCAAACAAGAATTTAAATTAATAAAGTTTATGAAAAGCAAGAACATTGTATATTAGTAAAAGGTTCTATATAACAAAAAGGAAAATTATAGATATTTAGGTACTTAATAAGAAACCATTAAAATATATGAGGCAAAAACTTACGTAGAAAAAGACGGTTGTACAAGAACAGTTGAAGACTTAAATACCCCATTCTCATTAATGGACAGGGCAACCAAGCAGAAGATAGGTATGGAAAGAGAGAGGCTAAACAATATAATAAACCAACTAGATATAACATACATTTATAAAACACTATCTCCCAAACAGCAGAAAATACACATTCTTCTCAAACGCATACAGATAGTTTCAAGCATGGAGCATATGTTAGGCCACCAATTAAGTCTCAATAATTTTTTTAAAAAGATATTATAAAATGTATCTTCTCCAACTACATGGGAATAAATTTAGAACCAATAACCAATGGAAAACTGAAATTATGGAAATTAAATGTCACTCTTTAAACAGTCAATGAGTCAAAGAAGTCGAAACCACAAGATAAATTAGACATATTTAGATATTAATGAAAATAAAAACAAAGCATACCAAATTTGAGAGATGCTGCCAAACAATGCTAAGGGGAAAATTTATAGCTATAAAAATGGTGACATCAAGAACACACAAACATGCATACATACATACAAAAACATTCCCATGAAATATCTTAAATCACAAACCTAACCTTAAAAACTTAAGACACTGAAGGATGAGGTGGGAAGAAAAACTCAAAAACTAGAAGAAGAAAATTATTTTAAAAAATAGAGCAGAGATAAACAAAATAGATAGTAGAAAAACAATATTGAAAATTAATGAAACTAAAAAGTGGCTCTTCAAAAACATTCACAGAATTGGTAAACCTTTAGACAGGTGGACAAAGAAGGGACTCCAAGTATTAAAGCTATAAATGATAGTAACTACATTATTTTCAATTCATCAGAAATGAAAATAATTGCCAGACAGTACTATGAACAATTGTATTTCAACATGTTGGCTAACTTACCTGAAAAACACATTCCTAGAAATATAAAACCTAGAAAGATTAAATTATAACAAAACAGAAAATTCAAATAGACATATAATTAATAAGAGAATTAAACCAGCAATAATAATGAAAAAAAATCATGTCAAAGGAAAGCCCTTGTGCTGACAGCTTCATTGGTGAATTTTAGCAAACATTTAAAAAAACTAAGTCTAATTCTTTTTAAACTTGTTTTAAAAACGAAAGACAAGAAACCACCTCCTAACTCAGTCTATGAGGCCAATATTATCCTGAATGCAAAGTTAGATAAAAATACAAGAAAAATAGAAAACTACATACCAATATTCCTTATTATCATTGATGCAAAAACCTAAACAAATGAAAAATACTTGCAAATAAAATTTAGTATTATATTAAAGAACTATACATTTTTACCAAATGAGATTTATCCCTGTAATACAAAAATGTTTCAACATAGGCAAATTAATCAACGTAACACACTCTACTAATAGAATGAAGCCTCTTCTAGAACTATTTGGAACAATTCTGTATTCTTTAATTTTAAAAAATACTCAACAAACTAAAAATACAAGGACACTATCTCAACTTGATAAAAGACATATATGAAAACCTATAGTAATCATCACACTCAAGAATGAAGATTTGCAAAAAAAATTCTAAAATCAAGAATAAAGCAAGGATGCTTGCTTTCACCACTTCTATTCAAAACAGTACCGGAAATTCTGGCCAGAGCAATTAGAAAAGAAAAAGAAAGAAGTACGTTTAAATTGGAAAAGAAAAAGTAAGATTCCTGTTTGAAGATAATATAATATTATACATAAAAATACTAAAGTTTTCTGGAAAAATGTTGAACTAATGAATTCAGAAAAGTAGCAAACAATAGAGTCAACATACAAAAATCGTTTGCATTTTGGACTCCTGTCAAGATGGCGATGGAACAACTCAGACTGTGAGAGTCTCAGCAAAAGCAAGTGTCCATAAAGACTCTCTGTGTGAGTGGGTGTGTGCCAGTGGGTGAGTGAAAGTCCATCTGAGGGGAGACTCACGTTCATGCACCCAGGGATCTCCTTCAGAGGTGACTGCAACCCCCCCATTGCCCTGAGGTTGGAGCCACCATGTGCAGGATTATCTGCTGCTCCCAGGGCTCGAGAGGCAGCAGAAAGCAGTCCATCTTCATCACCTGGTGCCTGGCCCACACTGTCACGTGTCAGCAGAGTGCTAGGAGTCTGAGATCCATGGAGAACGGAGATCAGAGAGAGCTGGAAAGGAGCCCGACAACAGATGAGGAAACACCAACCGGGGCCATTTTCTCTGTCCCAGGACCAGACAGGAATCTGCATTGTCCCACCGGCTCCACCCAGCCTCCAACTTGAGACCTAGAGGTAATCTTATCAAACTTGGAAAGACAGACTCCCCTTCCCAATTCTGGATCTGACACAGATATGTCAGATCTGAGTGAGAGACTTGAGAGGCAGCAAGCCTGCTGAGTCCAGATTTGGTGCACCCTCCTCCCACAGCAGTCCATGGGGCATCTGACCCATGCTGAGAGCAACTCTATCAGCCTGTGCTGAGAGCAGAGAGAAGGCACTGGATATCAGAGCTGAAAGGAAGTTGGACTAACAGAGAGAGTTTTGTTTTGTTTTGTTTTTGTTTGTCTATCTATTTTCCTCGTTTATTTTTTTCAGTTTTTTGGTTTGCTTTTTGGTTTAGATTTTTCTCTTCTCTCTTTTTTTCTGTTTTTGATTATGTTTTCATACATGCTTTTTTTCTGTTATTTTATTGCTTTTTTTTAGACTTCCTGCTTCTATATGGATATTTTGAGGGAGAGTACACCAATGGGGGTTTTTATCTGTCTGTGTGCTTATATGATTATATGAATTTTTAAAAAATATTTTCTGTCTTTGTGTCTGTTTTCATTTGTTAGTTGGCATATCTATCAGCTTTTCCTCTTCTTCTTTTCTCTCTCCACCTTCCTCTCATCCTTGTTCTTCCTTTTTCAATTCTTTTCCTTTTTCTTACTTCATTTTGCTTTCAGGTGTCAAACCCACATCCCCACTGCAAGGACACATTGTAAGGCAGTAGGAAGTGGGTTCCAGGGGGCCCACACACTGGTCAGTGGATACGGGGATCTTCAGATAGTTTCTGAATTACGCTCTGAAATCCCCCCTCAATTAAATCTCAAAATTTCAAGAAGTATGCTATCCCACCCAGAGTCCAGCTCAAAAATTGAACAATGCCAGAGGAGCCATATAAGGAAGACTAGAAGAGTGAGCAAACAGGAGTAAAAGCTAGCCTCGCATCCCTAAACAACAGAATTAAAGAAGAGGTTAAAAAAGAGGGGGTGAAAAATTTACACAAATGAAGAAAAACCAAAGGAAGAATATGGGACTCACACAGACCCCTGTGAGGTCAGCCACTGAGAATATAGACTTTGAAATGCAAACAATGAAGAGTCCCCAGAACAAGCGGTCTCACCACAAACCCAGATATCAAGACATTAATAAAGAGAATAAATAGAACAGGGAGAAACAAGAGGAAAAAACAAAGGAGTGAATACCTGAGACTATAGCAATAAAGGGCGCAGTGAATGAAATAAATAACAAACTGATAAGCATGGAAACCAGAATTAACCAAACAAAGGAATCACAGAACTTGAGGACCAAAATATGGAATTAACCTAAACTGTTAAAACCATAGTAAAGAAGCTTAAAAAGACAGAACAAAACCTCCAAGAAATGAGAAATTATTTTAAGATACCAAATATATGACTAATTGGAATTCCTGAGGCAGATAGACAGAGACCACCCTGAAACAAACACCCCATGAAATTATCCAAGAAAAACTCCTCCTCTCATCAGTGATGCAACCATTTGAACACAAGAGAGTCAGAGAACCCCTGCAAGACAACAAATGAGAAGACCAACTCCTAGATACACAGTAATTTACCTACACAAAGTAGGTATAAAGGAAAAATATCCAACCGGGCTCAGTGGTTCAGCCTGTAATCCAGCACCTTTGAGAGGCTGAGGTGAGTGGATTGCCTGATCCCACGAGTTTGAGACCCACTTGGGCAGCGAGACCTCATCTCTACAATAAATCAAAAAATCAGCCGGGCGTGGTAGCACATGCCTGAAATTCCGGCTACTCGGAAGGCTGAGGCAGAAGGATCGCCGGAGCCCAGCAGGTCAAGGCTGCGGTGGCCGGGAGCGGCCACTGCACTCTGGTCTGGGCGACAGAGTGAGACTCCAACTCAAAACAAAAAAAAAGAAAAAGAAAAGAAAAATATCCTAAAAGCAGCAAGAGAAAAAGGTCATACTACCTATAGGGGAAGACAAATTAGAATAACAGCAGACTTATCTTCAGAAACACTTCAGGCTATGAGAGCTTGGAGCCCAATCTTCAAAGTTCTCAAAGATAAACAATCTCAACCCAAAATTACATACCCAGCTAGGCTAAGCTTCATTAGGCATGAAGAATTAAAATCCTTCCCAGACATTCAATCCCTAAGAGCTCACACTGCCTCTAGACCAGCTCTACAAGAAACACTTAAGAAAGTATTAAACAAGAACAGAAAAAAAGAACAATGCCCTTTCCAAGAATGCAGGAAAGAGATTGAAAACACACGTGAATCAACCCAAAAATTAGAAGAGAGACAACAAAAGAAAAAACAGCAACAACAACAACAAACTCTGTAAGAACCTAGTGACGGGAAAACTCTCACATCTCAATAATTAGCCTGCATGTGAATGGACTAAATGGACCACTGAAAAGACATAGAATGGCAAAATGGATAAAATATCATGAGGCAACCATATATTGTCTTCAAAAGACTAATCTCACTGGAAAGGACATTCACAGACTCAAAGTCAGAGGATGGGAAGCAAAATTTCAGGCAAACGAAACAAAAAAGAAAGCAGGAGTCATGATCTTAATATGAGACAAAATACTCTTTAAGCTATCAGATTGTGAAAAGATATGGACAGTCACTATATAATGATTAAAAGTTCAATCCATCAACAAGAAATATCCATCCTAAACATATATGCACCCAACATTGGAGCACCAACTTTCATAAAGTAACTTAAAAACGATACTGACTCTAACACTATCAAAGCTAGGGACTTAGATACTCCACTCACAACCCTAGACAGATCATCAAGACAAAAAATTAATAAGGAGATCCAGAACCTCAACGTGACTTGACCAAATGGACTTAAATGGTATCTACAGAACACTCCACCCAACAATCATGGAATATACATTCTACTCATCACCACATGGAACATACTCTAAAATCAACCACATCCTCAGCCATAAATCAAGCATAAACAGATTCCATAAGACTGAAATACTGCCACGTACCTTCCCAGACCACAGAATAAAAATAAATAACAATACCAACAAAGTTCCCCCAGAACCCACAAAGACATGGACACTCAACAGCATGATGCTAAGCAACTCCTGGGTCAACATGGGAATCAAAACAGAGATTAAAAGATACCTGGAAACAAATGGAAATGGAGAAATATCTTACCAAACCTCTGGGATGGTGATAAGAGGGGAATTAATATCTCTACAAACACACATGAAGAAATTGGAAAGATCACAAGTTAACAAGTCACCTAGAGCACTGGAAAAGAAAAACCTCCAAAGTCCTAATTTCAGCAGAAGAATCCAGATCACCAAAACAAAAGCCAAATTTGGGACATAGAAGACAAGAAGGTAATATAAAAAATTATTTGCATTTCTGTATACTAAAGATGAAAACACCAAAAATAAAATTATGAAAATAATTACATATCTAATGGCATCAAAAATAATATAATAAGAATTAATTTAAACCAAACAAGGAAATATTTCTTCAAAAAATTTTGAAAGACTGCTAAAAGAAATTAAAGGATATACAAAATGAAAACTTATCCCATGTTTATGGATAATAAAATGTGATATTGTAAAGATTTCAATTCTACCCAAAGTAATATATGGACTCAATGCAATCACTATACAAATTCCAATAATGTTTTTGAAGAAATAGGCACCTATGCCAAAATTTGCATAACTTTTACAGGACCCTCGATAGTCAAAACAATCTGGAAAAAAATTGCCAGCTAGAGTCAAAACAGTGTGGCTCCAGCTTAGAAACAAGCATAAGAAGTACTGGAATATAATACAGAACCCAGAAAGAAACCTTGCATATATATATAAATGTTTTTTGGCAAGAAGGCCAATGCTATTAGTGAAGAAAGATCTTTTTAACTTTTTTTCCAAACAACCGATGTTGGGACAATTGCGTGAAAGACCTAAATTTAAAACCAAGCACTATAAAACTTTTAGAAAAAAACATAGGGCAACACCTTCACATTGGATTTGTCAGAGATTTCTTGAATATGACACCAAAGGCAATGGCAACAACAGAAAAAATAGACAATTTGGATGTCATGGTCATTAATAAAATGGTGTGCATCAAAAGACACTCTCAGGGGAATAAAAAGATAATCTATAGAGGGACAACAATATGTTCAAATCATGTCTCTGATACGAGATTAAAATACAAAATAGAGAGAGAACTCCAATCACGCAGCAATAAAAGAATATACAGTGTAATTACAAAATGAGCAAAAGATTATGCCTTAGTTCATTCAAGATGCTATAACAAATATATTATAAACTAGGTGGCTTATTAATAGCAATCACTTATTCTTTCTCACAGTTCAGCAGGCTGAAAAGTCCCAGATCAAGCAACCCGAAGGTTAGAGTCTGGGGATAGCCCATTCCTCATAAATGATGCCTTCTCGCTGCATCTTCATATAGTAAAGGGGGCAAGGTAGCCCTCTGGGAACTCTTTTATTAGGGCACTAACCCCATTTATGAGGAGCAGAGCCCTTCATGATCTAATCACTTCTCAAATGCCTCTATCTCTTTAAACCATCACCTTGGGTATAAGTTTTTAACATATGAATCTGAAAAGAATTCTCACATATAAACATGTTACAGACATATGCTACAAATTCAGACAGTAACAGAATCGAATATATATTTTCCCCCAAAAGGAATATAAATGGTATATAAGCACCTAAAGTGATTTTTAACATTACTAATCATTAGGAAAATGCAGATAACTACAGTGAGATACCACTTCACAATCATTAGGATGTGAAATATTTTTTTCAAAAAAAGAAAAGAAAATAACAAGTGTTGACAAGAATGTGAAAAATGAAATTGAAAACTTTGTATATTGCTGGTGGAAATATCCAGTAGTACAGCTGCTGGGAAAAAATATTACAGTTGGTCAAAAACTAAAAATAGATTCATCTTATGATCCAGAAAGTTCACTACTGAGTATGTAACCAAATAATTGAAATAGGAGCTCAAAGTTACTTGTGCACTCATAGCAGCGTTATTCACAATAATGAAATGTGGAATTATAATGTGTGCACTGATGGATAAAGGGTTAGTAAAACGGTATATAAATAAAATGGAATACTATCTAGTCTTAAAAAAAAAAAGAAATTCTGACATTTGCCACAGTATGTATAAACATTGAAGATATCTTAATAGAAATAAGCCAGTCAGACACACACACACAATAGTGTATGATTGCACTTTTTTGAGTTGCTTAGAACAGCTAAAATAATAGGGATAGATAATAGAATGGTAAATGCCAGGGGCTGGGGGCCTGGGGGACCGAGAAAGTATTGTTTAATTGCATTTCAGATTTACAAGATGAAAAAATTATTAAGATAGATGATGGTAATGACTGCACATTATGAGAGTGTTAATACCAGTGATTTCTACATTCAAAATTGGTTAAGGTGGTAAAATAAACATGTTTTTTACTACAATAAAAAGGGAAAAAGTTAAACATTATTTAATCCTCTCTACAATTAAGAATAAAAATGATACCATAGTTGAAATGAGCACCTTTAGTGCCACGTCTTTTTTTTTTTTTTTTTTAAGTTGGAGTCTCACTCGGTCACCCAGACTGGAGTGCAGTGGCCGCTCCTGGCCACCGGGACCTGCTGGGCTCCGGCGATACTTCTGCCTCAGCCTTTCAAGTAGCTGGAACTACAGGTGCGCGCTACCGTGCCCGGCTGATTTTTGATTTATGGTAGAGATGAGGTCTTGCCGAGTTGCCCAGGCGGGTCTCGAAACCGCGGGCTCAGGCAATCCACTCACCTCAGCCTCCCAAAGAGCGGGAATTACAGGCTGAGCCACCGAGCCTGGCTCTTTTTTTTTTTTTTTTAATGTTATGCCCCAATAAAAAATCCAAGTCTTCTCAGAAAGAAATGACTGACACTAGGTGGGAGCAGATGAAGTGTGAAGTAAAGTTGAACTCTTATTCCACAAAAGCAAAGAAATGTTTATAAACATGAATGGAGGTGAAACAAATGGACATCCGTTTGACAATTCAAGACAATTTGAACATCAAAAAAAAGATGTTAATTGATTTCAAAGATTACATAAATAAAAATTTACAGATCCATTGTTCTATTCAAATAAATAAGAGTTTGTCTTCAGAAACTACTTGAAAATCACAAAAATCAACTCTAAATGGATCAAAAAACTAAACATAATACCCCAAACTATAAGAATCTTAGAAAATGCAAGAGACACCCTTATGGAAATTGAAACTGGCAACCAATTCCTGATCAAAATCCCAAATAGCCTTACCATAAGAGATAAGATAGACAAGTGGGACCTCATCACTGAGAAGCTTCTGCACAGCAAAAGAAACAATCACAAGAGCAGGGAGACAGACCACAGAATGGGAAAAAAATATTTGTAAACTATATCTGGCAAAGGCCTAACATCTAGGATCTACAGGGAACTCAAATGTGCCAAAAGGAAAAAAACATACAGTCCACTGAAAACTGGGCAAAAGGCATGAATAGACGCTCCTCAAAGGAAGATATTTGGGCAGCCAACAGACATATGACAGAGTGCTGAGCCTCACTAATCATCAGAGAAATGCAAATCAAAACCACATTGAGATACCACCTAACCCCAAGAATTGACAGTCTATAATCCTCAGTGATCTATCACAGAAACAAAAAACAGAGTACCATATGTTCTCACTTATAAGTGGAGCTTGAACAATTATCATAGTACTATAAGAAAGGGATTGGCAGTAGTGGGAAACTGCCAGGAGAGGAGGGGGTGTGACTGGCAGTTGAGGGAAACTGCCAGGGGAGGGAGGGGCATACCCCATCAACAAGAGTACCCATAATGAACATTTGTATACCTAACCCTGAATTGTACCCCACATCTTCAAATAAAGAAAAAAAAGAGTTTATTTGTCCCAACTTTAGCTAGAACAGATTGCATTCTGCATAGTTCCAAACTGCTTTATTACAGTTCTTGAGATACAAACAGGAGATGCTCTAACTTGAAAAGCATTTATTTTCTTTTCTTCTTGATAGTTTTGAATGTTACAGAAAGTACTTGTAAAATTACTTCACATTGTTGTTTTTATGTATAATTATTTTTTTCCCCGAGATATTTTCTTCTTTTTCCTGGCATTAAACCGTTTTCTATTTTTATGATTTCTGCCTACAAATTATAGTGAGCATTATCTATCTACCATTTTAGATATTTTGAGCACATAAATGATTTTTCCCATTAATTATAGTTTTGCTATGTTGCTCCAAATATATCACTTAGGAATTTGAATAGTTTTTTGTTTCCTTATGTCCCTCAAAATGAGTTATATCGAAATTCAAACATATATCAGCTGCAAGCACTTTAATCAATTATTTTTTAAAAAGCCAAACAGAACATGTATGTTCTCTCAGGATGATGGCTAATTAATATGAAGATTATTTAAAGAAGTGAGCCATGCACTACATTTATCTTTGGGAGAAAATAATATACCTTATATAATATAGAAGGCCATGCTTCACTGGCCTATATTTGAGTCTGTAGATTCTAGATTTTAAGACATAGATATGATGCAACTTTCTGTGAATGGATTAAACAGAAAACAGGCTAGAAACAGCAAACCATAAAAGACCTGATCACAACGCACTTTGTACAGAAAGGGAAACCGTGCTGTGATGAGGCAGCGGAGCTGTACATGCATTCTCATGCCTGTGATTTTCAAACACTTGCTATAAGCCAGGCACTGCTGTGTATGTTGCAGTGAATAAAACGAGGAATGATCTCTACACTCAAAAGACTGTGTTTTAGTGGGAGGAGATAGAATGTAAAGAATTAAGGAGACAGCGATGTTCTTTGTAAAGGGAAGGTACATGTTGTGGAGAAACATACAACATGAAAGAGAAATAGGACTTTTGTGAAGAAAAAAAAAAAGGTCAAAGAAGGCATCACTGTTAAAGTGACATTTAGGTATCCTGCAGAACGAGAGTAAGGCAATCAGATATGGAAAGCTACAAGAGAAAGGATGATCCAGGCATCTAGGATTGCAAGGTAAAGACATCAAAGAAAGATAGTTTTGCCATTTCTAGAGACAGTAAGGAGTCCATGGTAGAGGTGAATATATGGAGGTGAGATATTGAGGTGTCCAATGACATAAGTTTTGTAGGCCACATTAAGATCATTGGGTTTTACTGCCTATAAAGTAGAAATCCACTTGAAGATTTTGAACAATGTAACATGATATGGCTAACATTTAAAGTTTCCAGTTTGGCTGATATGCTCAGAGTTCAGCTTGGGGGAACAAGGGGGATAGTTAAGAGGGTGTTCAGGAGGTTACTTGAAGGACTGTAGGGAAGAGATGGTCAGAGTGATAGCAGAAGATGCTAATTTAAGATAGCTGCCATATATATGAAGATCTAGTAAACAGAATAACAGTTCCCGATACGTGGCACAACGACTTGTAGATGTGACTAAACTAAGGGATTTGGGATGAGGAGATTATATAGGATTATTTGTGTGTGCCCAATGTAATCACAATGGTTCTTCAAAGCGGAAAGGCCGAAAGAAGAGAGTCAGAAGGAGATGTCACAGTAGAAAGAAGAAAACAAAATATACAATATTTCTGGCTTTGAAAATGGTAGAGAAACATTTCTAGAATATGGAAGGGGCAAATAGTAGGATTTTTCTGCTCTTTTTCAGATACTTGAAGCTATGCTTTTATTAAGAAGACTAGGTCTTGCTGTAACACAAACAAATATATTTTCCACAGTTTGCCATTTTAAAAAATTTTGCTTAGAGTATTTTTTGCCATCATGCAGTTTTCATTTGTATATGTTCAAATTTATTTTTAGGCTTCGAGGTGTCAACTATTTTCATATTTTAAGAGACTTTTCATTATTTCCTTTTATAAAACAGTTTGCTCATAATTTTTTCTAGTACTTTAATGATTTGATTCTTTTATACTTCATTTTTTTTTGGTCTTTCATTTTGGATATGAGAAAAATGAAAGATAATATCACATCCACACTAAATCATGAGGAAAAAACTGTAAAGTATACAGATTTATAATGTTTGGAGACCAAGCATAATGCTGATTTCATAAGGCAACCAGGTGAACTAAATTTGGAAGAGTAACATGCCCTTTTAAGAATAAAAAGACTCAGAAAAGGGTGAAGCTGTATAGTCAGGCAGGGAAAAACTCCTGAGACATAGAGGGACACAGAGGCCATTTTATCTGAGACCTGAAAACTATATAAAAGTTACACATGTAAATTCTAGGCATAAAAACAAAATAACATAAATGAAAAATATTTGTGAAGAGATTAACAGATAAACGAAAACAACCCAGGAAAGAATCCATGAAAATAATGACACAGCAAAAGAAATTACCCAAATGAAACCCATAAGTAGGAAAAAATTCAAATCAGAACCAAACCAAACCAAACTCAAAACCCAAACCAAAACCAACACCAAAAAACAACCCACCAATGCATTGGTCTGTTGAACAACATCAAACATTCTAGCAGACAGCTATTTGGACTCTAACACTAAAAAGAAAAACTACAGCATGGAAACCTACAAACATTTTCTTTGGCTCCATTGAGTTTAGGTGTTACCCTATATAAATTTTCAAATGTATTTATGTCTGTCTCTGAGATTTTATTTTATTTTCCTTTTATGTCTACTCATGTTCAGTATGACATTTATTCAATTATCAAGATTTCACAATATGTTTAATATCTGGCATATCCCTCTCTTATTTCTTTTGCATTGCTTTTTTCAAAACAACGATCTTCAAGTTATTTTCCTTATAACATATAGATTCAACTTATCTCATCTTAATAAAATATGTAACATGGACAGAAGCATTAAATTCATACTATTTTCATACATTACTTTAGGGAGATTTTCTATCTTTGATACAGAAACTTGATTTTCCACAAATACTATGTCCTTTCATTTTTAAAATGAATTGAGAGCATTTGGTAGTGTTTTAAATTTTCCTCATATGGGTTTGCCAGTTTTTTTGTTGTTAGTAAAAGCTATTTCCACAAATAAGTATTTTTTTTTTCTGGATGTTTATATTAAAATTGTGAAAATCAAGTTCGCTTTATGGTGATTGTATAGGGACTGGATGTATGGCTGAGAATCCTCAGAACTAAGTATTTTATTCTTACCTAGATCCACTCCCCAGAAAGGTTTAGCCTCATATCACGTTGAAGGTACAATGCTGACTGGCAACAATCTGATTACTTAGTAAAAGAAAATATATCTTGCATATCTAATGGTTACGTTGTAAACTTTCACTTAAAATCTTCTGCTTTGAACTTTCATGCCATCCCTCTGTTGTTTATTCTGAGTTGGGAGACATCTGTCCTCCACTTTGGAGTAGGAAGTAGTTTGGGGCTCTGAATAATTTATGGAAATACTTTTTCAATCATCCTTCTCTTTTCAGGACCTAGTCAGCATCCATTCTTAGAGGGCGCTGATGTCTTTATTTCCTAGGCCTTGGTGAAGCTCTACAATATGAATTCAACTTCATCTTTTAGATTCCCTCCTTGCTTAGGTTTCAGTGGTTTCTCTGTTCTGGTAAATTATTCACCAACTTTCAGCTTTACATTTTCTCCTTTCCTTAGCATCTTGTTCAATCTTTTAAAACTTTCTACTGGTGTTTTAGTAAGAATTCAGGTGGAAATAAAATTAGATGTGTATATCTTAAATGCATTGTATTTGACCAAAATCACCATGCTTACCGCAAGTCAGAAAATAAATAAATAAATTTGGTGTGAAGCTAAAAATGCAGAGATGCTATAATCCCAGCTCCTCAGCAGGCTGAGATGGAAAGATCTCTCAAGGACAGGAGCTTAAGACCAGATGGGGAAACACAGAATAGCAAAAAAGATAGACAAGGCTAAAAAAGATATATAAAATGATCGTAGCACATGTACTTGTCAAGGAAACACATTGAAGGATGTTTCTTAAATGCAATACACTGAATTTGTATGGGAAGGAGGGGCAAATTGTGCTTGGAGTGAAAGGGAAAATATTACACTTGAATGGCATTAATAATGTTGGTGAGCCCAGAAAGAAAGGAAATAAAAAGCAGTGAAAATGTCTTTCTTACTTTTTTATAGACATGTTGAGAAGCTACTGAAATAAATATGTAACATAGAATATGGCAAGAGTTAATGCTAAATAAAACTGCATATATATATACATATATATATAATGTTGTACTTAAAATGTTGTACATACACTACTACTCTTTAAATTATATACTGACATTTCTGCCTTTGTGTCTTCATTTAGGATATAAAAATTGTTCAAAATATAATTTTCTTTTCTCTATTTTTTCTCTCATTCCTTATCATTCTCAGACAATAAAATAGCACTGGATGTAACTTATTGATTTATATCATATAAATCAATAAGTTAACTTGATGTTAAAGTGCATTTTTATGAAACTATTTCCCTCAATTCTTATTGTTACATGACAGACTCGAAACATCTCTAAATCTTATATTAATTAAGGTCTGTACAATAAGGTTATAAAACAATTTAGGTAAACCTGAGATAATGTCATTAAACTACTCTGTGAAACACTTTTGTAAAAAGATTTTGCAGGTGATATTCTGATTCAATTATATTTTGAGATTTTTATGTCCTTACTATTGCTTTCTTTCCTGTAATTTGACCCGACTAGTTATCTCATTATCGTTTGTGTTTCAAGACTAGTTCTCAAAATTCTTGTTTTTTCATATTATTTTATTTCATTGACATATAATAATTATACATATTTATAAAATACACAGGGACATTTTGATACATAGAATTTATAGTGATCAGAACAGGATATTTAGCTTATCCATCATCTCAAGTATTTATTATTTTTTTGGGCTGAGAACATTCAATATCCTCCTTATAGCTATTTAAAACTATAGAATATGTTATTGTTAAGTGCAACTGCTGTCCTTGTTAGTAGAGTGGTGCGTATTCTTGCTTGTAAAATGTATATATTTTACATAAGGATTTTTTTAAACTTAGTTATTTGAAACCCCATTCTACCACAATCTAGGAGCATTCCTCCACACCTAGGGACCCAGTAGAAGACAAGCCCATCTATATCCCTAGTAGCAAACCCACTGGCTCCAGTGCCAACTGAGGACCTTAAAGCATCCCTGTAATCTAACTCCAACCCCAATCTAATGTATTGTAGAGTAGTCCTTCTCCATTTAAGGACCCAGCAGCACCTGCCTGTGCCCACGGTGGGATGCTTGTCAAAGGAAGTCCTGGTTGTGGACCCTGAAGAAGCCCTGAGTCTTGATTCCAGCCCTGCTCTGTTGCACTCTAGGGGCAATCTTTTGTCCACGGGGCCTGCTGGGAGCTACACCCATACATGCTCTCAGTTGCAGGTTCATTGACCGTGACTTGACTGTGAATTCTGTTGGCCCAGTTATAACCTTCATTTATCAAAGTCTAGGGGTTATTCAACCCGCTCAAGGACTCAGTGGGAGACACTCTTGTCCCAAGCCTTGGAACCTACTGTAGATCCTGAAGCAGCCCTGTAATTAATGACTAACCACACTCTACTCTCTCCTTGACTAACCACACTCTACTCTCTCCCAGCAACCCATCCAGGGATCCAGCAAGAGACTTTTCAGAGACATGGTTGGAGTCATGTGATCTGTCTGCACCACTGGTAATATGCTCCATGTCTGTGGACTTGATAGCAGATATGAAATATGTTCTATAACCTATAGTCCTACACAATGGTGGTCCAAGAGGTTGTCATGCTCCCCTGCTGATTCAGTAGGAATTATAGTTGACAGTGCACCTGATAATAGGGTTGCCGAGAATGAGCTCATTTTCAGACCTGGAAACAGCCACGTGATTGACTCCAGCCAGATTCAACTGTGATCCTAGAGGCAGTTCTTTCAGACTGAAGATCTGGTAAGAAAAGGTCTTTAACTGTTGAAAGGAGTTTGCAAAAACAGGAAAAGGTGTTTGTCCTTTCCACTTTATAAGCATCAAAACAAGGCTTCAAAGATCATGAAAAATCAAGCAAACATAACATCACTAAAGGAAACGAATAAAGCTCTAGCAATCATCCCCAAATAAATGGAGATGTATAGATGATCTAATATAGAATTTAAAATAATCGTTAGAAGGAAGCTCAGTGAGACACAAAATAACACAGATAAACAACTCATAAAATCAGCAAAACAATATGCAAACAAAACCAGAAGTTCATCAAAGAGATTGAAAATATTAAAAACAATCAACAAATTCTGGAGCTGAAAAATACAAGAAATAAGATTAAAAATATAATAGAGAACTTTAACAAGATTTGATCAAACAAAAAAAGAATCTGTGAACTCAAAGAGCAGTTCTTTGAAACTCTCCAGTCAGTACAGGCAAAAAAAAAAAAAAAAAGAAAGAATACAAATAAATAATAAAAAAATATATGTGATGTATGGGACATGATTGATCAAGCAAACCAATATATGAACTATACAATTTTCAGAAAAAGAAGCAACAGAGAAAGGAGCAACAAAATAATAAAACATTGGTTTAAAAAAATGGTATAAAATTAAAATAAATGGAAAAATATTCCATGTACATAGACTGAAATAATTAATATTGTTAAAACAGCCGGGCTCGGTGGCTCAGCCTGTAATCCCACGCCTTTGGGAGGCTGAGGTGAGTGGATTGC
>NW_007258733.1:120724-251737 GCF_000164805.1 Carlito syrichta
AGCGGCCACTGCACTCCAGTCTGGGCGACAGAGTGAGACTCCAACTCAAAAATAAAAAAACAAACAAACAACAACAACAACAAAAAAACAACCATACAACCTAAAGTGACCTATAGATTCAATGAAATTTCTATCAGAATCCTGATGGCATTCATAATAGATATTGAAAAAAATACCAAAATACATATAGAGCTACAAAAGACTCCAGATAGCCAAAGAAATCTTGAGCAAGAGAACAAAGCTGGAGGCATCACATTTCCTGATTTCAAAATATATTATAAAGCTACAGAAATCAAAACAGAAGAATCAGCATAAAAACAAACAACCCAATAGAACAAAATAGAGAGCCGAGAAAAAAATTCACACATCTGTAGCAACTTGGTTTGCAACAAGGAAGCCAAGAAAGCACAATGGGGAAAACACTATTTCTTTGATAAATGTTGAACAAACTGGATTTTCACATTCAGCAAAATGGAATTTCATCCTTATCCCACACCAACCATACACAGAAATCAACTTAAAATAGATAAAATACTTAAATGTAGATCTAAAACTGTAAAAGCTCTAGGAGGAAACGTAGACAATGGTCTGGTCAATGACTTTTTAAAATGACACAAAAATCTCCAACAACAAATGTAAAAATGCACAAGTGACCCTGATTCAAACTCAAAAGCTTTGGGACAAAAAAGAGTAAAAAGACAGCATTTAGAATGACAGAAAATATTTGCAAACCATATGTGTGATAAGGTATTAATACACAAGATGCATAAATAACTCAAGCCACTCACTAATCAGGGAAATGTAAATCAAAACCACAATGAGATATTACCTTACATGTGTTAAAAAGGCTATTATCAAAAACACAAAAATATAATAAGCTCTGGCAAGGATGTTGAAAAAAGGAAACACTTGTACACTTCTGGGGAGAACATAAGTAAGTATAGCCTTTTTGAAAAATTGTATGGAGATTCAACTTTAAAAAAGTAGGTTGCAATCTGATACAACATGCATGACCTTGAAAACATTATGTTAAGTGGAATATACCAGCCACATAAATACAAATACTGCATGATCTCACTTATATGTGGATTGTAAGGAACTCAAATTTATAAAAGTAGCACAGAGAATAGTAGTTGCCAGGGATTTGGAGCTGACAAAACGAGGAGATGTTCGCCACGAGTACAGAGGTTTATTTATGTGGATGAATAAATTTGGGAGATCTGATTTATAGCATAGTGACTGCTATGATTTAGACATGGTTTGTTTGCCCCTTAAAGGTTATGTTGAAATTTGATCCTCATGTGTCGCTGTTGGTAGGCAGGGCCTAGAGCTCTAGAGGTAGTAGAATTGCAGGGGTAAATCTCTCATGAGCATCTTGGTACTGTCCTGTAGGTAAGTGAGTTTTCGCCATCATGCAAATGGATTAATTCTTGTGGAAACGTATTAGTTCCCCTGAGAGGGGAACCAGGATACTGCTCAGGTTAGCCTCTCTTTGCATGTGCCTGTTTCTACTTTGGCCTGTTCCACCTTGTTTTTAGGCGGCATCAGAAGCAATGTAGATGATTGTGCCATGCTTACTGTATGGTCTACAGAAACTTAAGCTAAATAAATTCATGTTCTTTATATATTATCTAGTTTGAGTATTCTGTTATGAGTAGCAAAAAACAGACTAAGACAATGACTCTAGTTAATAAAGCTGTATTTTATACTTAAGATTTGGTAGGGGAGTTGATTTTAACTCTTCTCACCCCACCAAAAAAAATCACAATTATGTAAACTAATGGATATGTTAGTTTCAGTGTGTTAACCATTGTACAATGTATACACATATCAAAGCATTTTGTTGTATACCTTAATAAACACAGTTTTAATCTGTCAAGTATACATCAATATAACTGAAAAAAGTACATAATATGCCACTACGACATTTTTCCTGACATCATTGTTATTCTTTTTACCTTAAATTCCTGATAATTTAAACAACTGAGATTTGCTTGCTCTTAAGATTTGCTGGTATAAACGTGTGATGAGTTTGAGTTATTCATATTTTGGAAATCAAAATTATTAGCTTCCATACATTGAAGCAATGCAGTTAATTTCAGCAGAATCAGTTGTTCACTTTTATTTGTATCTAATTATTTTATTAATTACTTAGTTTCTTTCAATCTGTAATAAAGCCACATACTTCAAAAATTGATATTGCTCTTGGGGCTTAAATCATACGTCTCTTTGAGCATTATCAGATGCAACTCATAACACTTTCAAGTCTTTGAAATTTTTAAATGATTTTCAGATGAAGGCATAAAACCATTGTTATTCTCAGTAGTCTCCTGGACACAAACAATGCACATTTCTAGTGTTATTTATTACCAAGTAGAAATGAATCATCAGTCAGACCAAGAATTGGCAAATGTATTTTTTGAATTTAGTTTCTCATTTCATTTATTTTTTACTAGAGGATAATTAAAGTTAAAATGAGAAATAACTGAATGATAGAAGTCATAGAGATGACACTATAACATTTTGTCTTTTCTTGTTTCACATCTCTTTCTCTCTTTTCATATTTATGCTTGCCTAAGATTTCAAAGAAAGCATCAAAGAAGATAGGACCTCAAGTTATGAACTGAGGTATATGGAAGAGATTCAGTGACAGCACACTTTACACTCCAAGAGGGGTTGACTCGAAGACCTTCTGGTCAGACCAAGATGATACAGGTCAAAATAAATTGGCTAATAAGAAGACAAACTCACCCATAAAGCATTTCTGACATTTCTGGGGATCATGTACTAACCATCACGTACCTTGTCTCACTGTAAATGACATCTTTGCAATGGTGTTGTGTGGCATGTTTTCACATCAAAACAGGAATAATTCTGAGAATCCTATTAGCTTCAAAGGACTTATATAATAAACATATTTCAAAGGACATAGTGTTAGGTCAAAGTGGCATAAAAAAAATGGAAAGCTGTCAAATAATCCTTCAGAAGAATATAGAAATTCAAGCATCAATCCTACTTCAGTTTCTGGGATCTGAATAATTTTCTAAAAGCACATTACTAATCTACATTAAGAAAAAAAAAGCTCACAAAACATATTACATTAACTTTTATGTTCCCATAAATTTTTATCTACAATTTGTACATATTTTGATGTATTCGTGATGTTGTATTTATTTAGTCTCTGGTTCTAATGAATCTCAGGTAATTTATGGATTCTAACTCATTAATTATATAGTAAATATTTTGAACAGCCTAACTTTTGACCTTTTTAAAATAAAAACTGATATCCATACACAGATTCCAATAATTATTTTAAATGTACAAAATTAGATATATTAAAATATATCTGGTTTATATCTAAATGTATCTATTATATAAAATATATTTATATATAAATATATTGAATATCTAAATATATAGAATATATCTAAAATATATTAAAATGATGAAGTCTGTATGTATATATATATGCATGTGTGTATGTGTATTTTGTTAATCTGATTTACAGTAATAAAATAGTGTCTCAATCATCCAACATGACATTAGAAAATGCAATATTCTAATATTCAATTACTTTTGTTCCATACACTCTGATGGAATGCATCAATATTTATCTGTCTGAATAAACAACAATAATAAAATAATTTATTAGTTCATAGACTAATAAATTTATTTGTTTATATTAGTTTTGTAAATAGTTTCTTGAAGGATTAGTACATGAAAAGCTATATATATATTTTTTTATCTTAAGGTACATCCAGGAACTGATTTTATGATTTCAAAACAACAACAAAACTAGTGTAGCAACTTTTTCTTAGATATTATTTTTTAAAAATTAAAGTGCATTATTTTATGAATGGGGTTATTCAAAAGAATAAAAATGTAAAAAAATTGAAGCAAACTTCTTATTTTTAAAATGTGTATTAGACATCCTTGTTTTCACCTGTCAAATGTCTAATCTACCTTCTTATTTCTCTTTGGAAAATGTCCTTTTTTTTCTATTTTGTATATTCACTTGGGGTTTCTAATCAATATGCCCTTCCTAGGCAAGTGTGGCCTCTGGATATATGTCATTTGAACTCCTTAGCCTAAAACTTGCACTTATGAGTTAAGAATCAGAAGGATAAACTTTCATTGGAACTGATTTATTCAGGCAGTGCTGTCCCATATCAGATCATGAATCTACATCTCTGTGATGCTGGGTTTCCATCCTTTCTTAAACTTGCATTTCAGCATTTTCTTTAGTTGCACTACCCCACGGTTCTCCCAAACATTGGTTTTAAATTATGTCAAATTTTAAATTTTGTTTCTTGCGATAAATTAATTCTAGTGAATAAAAGTTAAAATAATGAAGCCAGGTATTTGTTTTATGAAATTCAGACATGCATAAAATATACTTCATTTCTGTTTATTAAAAAAAAAAAAACTTCAATGGGCTGACTGCATTTTCTATTCAATTGAGTCACTCTTTAGTAGAAACATCAACATAGTATAGGCTCCTACCATAGAAATTTGAATTTAAAATGCATTGCAGACAGGTTTTTTTTAGTTATTGAAATAAATGACTTTTTTGTTGTTGTTGTTTTGTTTTTTTGGTTTTTTTGAGTTGGAGTCTTACTCTGTCACCCAGACTGGAGTGCAGCGGCCGCTCCCAGCCACCGCAGCCTCGACCTGCTGGCCTCCGGCGATCCTTCCGCCTCAGCCTTCCGAGTAGCTGGAACTACAGGCGCGCGCTACCTTGCCCGGCTAATTTTCTGATTTATTGTAGAGATGAGGTCTCGCTGCCCAGGCGGGTCTCGAACCCGCGGGCTCAGGCAATCCACTCACCTCAGCCTCCCAAAGAGCGGAATTACAGGCTGAGCCACCGAGCCCGTCACACTACTTTTTAATTATGTCAGATTTTAAATTTTAAATTAGGCCATTCAGGATGGTCAGTAGATTCTATTTTATCTCTTTCTCTCTTGCTTTTAGAAAATATAAGTAACGCCTGAATTTAAAATTTTTCTTATGCCAATGGTAGTGCTATCATACTATGGATATCTTTTATATTTTATTATTCTCTCTTAAAACTATACCTTGGGAATAATTCCATGTGTGTTTGACTCATAAAGATATGCTAATTTTTTTAAACAGTTGCATGAGGAAAAAGCTGTAGTGTATTTGTCTTCTCCTTTGTGAAGACAGTCATACCATAGTTTATTTCTCTATATGTAAACATTTAGTATATTTCCAATGTATTGCATTTATAAACAGTAGAATAAGCCTATGAATAAGTATTTAGTATTGTTGGAAGGTTATAATCAGGGAAAATATTTAGAATTGAAGTGGCTGAGTCAGAGAGTAAGCACACATTTTATTTTGTATTGCCAATTTTTTCTTTGCAAATACTATGCTCATTTGATTTTCTGCAAGAAACATGGAGTCTGACAATTAAGTTCATGAACTTGCCACCATGCGCTTATGTTGGCAGCACTGCATAAAGGACCCGGTAAGGTTTCATAACCTTGGTAGATCAGTGTCTCACAGCTGTGTTCGTGTTGATGTGTGGTGGTGTCTTTGTGAGTGGCATTCATTATTGTTGTTGCATGTTTTTGTGTGCCGTCATGAAAATGTTAGAGCTAGAATTAGAGCAATGAATGAACATTAAATTTCTTGTTAAACTTGGCAGGAGTGAAGGTGAAATCAGACACGGCCAGTAACAAGCAGAACTGATAAAAACATTGCAAACCTTCATCGGATTGTGCATCAGAATTGTTGGCTGACTATAAGAAGCATAGCAGACCAAATAAACATCAATAGAGAAACAGGGAAATCTTAACTGAAAATCTTGCCATGGGAAAGGTGTGTATAAAAATGGTCCTGAAGGAGCTCTTGCATCACAACAATGCACTAGCTCACACAGCACTGTCTGTGAGAGAGTTTTTGTTTTTTTTTTTGTTTTTTTTGAGTCGAAGTCTCCCTCTGTCGCCCAGACTGGAGTGCAGTGGCCGCTCCCAGCCACCATAGCCTCGACCTGCTGGGCTCTGGCCATCCTTCTGCCTCAGCCTTCCAAGTAGTCGCACTTATAAACGTGTGCTACCACGCCCAGCTTATTTTTTGATTTATTGTAGAGATGAGGTCTCGCCAAGTTGCCCAGGCGGGTCTCGAACCTGCGGGCTCAGGCCATCCACTCACCTCAGCCTCCCAAAGGCGCAGGATTACAGGCTGAGCCACCGAGGCTGGCTTGTGAGAGAGTTTTTTATCTATTTAACAAATAACTGTAGTGGCACACCCTCCCAACTCACCTGATCTAGTCCCTAATGATTTTTTTTTAACTTAAGATAAAGGAAATGTTAAAAAGAAAACATTTGATGACATACAAAATATCAAGGGTAATATAACAGCTCTGACGACCATTACAGACAAAGAGCTCCCAAATTGCTTTGATGGGTGGACTAGATACTGGCGTCAGTGCATAGCTTCCCAAGGGGAACACTTTGAAGGTGACCGTAGTGATATTCAGCATTGAAGTTTGTAGCCCTTTTTCTAGTTCGTGAACTTAATTGTAAGACCTCATATATTAATTTCCCAGTCTGAGAGTTGGAAGAATGTTTCAGGGAAATTATTTTATACTGAAATAATTGTAGATTTGCTTGCAGTTGCAAGAAATCCATAGAGTGATCTCATGTACTTTTTCCCAGTTCTACTAAGTGGGAGAAATATCTTGAAAAATTATACTGAATTATTCAACCAGGACATGAATATCAATATAACTCGCGAATTTCATTCAGTTTGGGGGAGTTACACTTGTATGTATTTGTTTTGTGTGTTTGTGCATTTAGTTCTATATAGTTCTATCATACACGCAGGTTCAAGTACTTACATGTACCCCATAATGTACATATTCAACATTACTATAGCCAAAAGAGTCCTGGTCATGTCTTTCTAGAAATATATCCACCTTCCTCCTATCCCACCATCCCCCTCACTAGCCCCTAGCAACAAATCATCTGCACTCCATTTCCAAAATTTTGTCTTTTCAAAAATGTTACTTAAATGGAATCACACAAAGGTGTGGATTGAGCACCTTTGTTGAGCCAAGTTGTGTTATTTAAGAATCAGTTGGCTCTTTATCTCTCTGAGTGGCATTCCATGGCATGGATATATCACCATTTGCTTTATCGTTCACATGTTGAAAGATATCAGGGTAGTTGTCAGTTTTTAGCTATTACAAATAAACTTACATAAGCATTCATAGAGAGGATTTTGTGGTAACATACAATTTTTAAAATTTGCGCTAAATGCACAAGTGTGCAATTGCTGAGAAATTGAATGTTTCATTGTACATGAAATTTTGAAATTTTTTTTTATGGAGTAACTGTAAAATTTTACATTCCCTACAGCGACGTATGATTGATCTTTCTTCTCTGTTATGTCTGGCGTTTGGCCTTGTTACTGTTTTCCATTTTATCCATTCTGACATATTGTCAGAGATATATCATTGTGGTTTTAATTTGAATGTTCCTTAGCTAATGGTGTTAAATTTTTTTTATTTGTATATGACGTCTGGATAGTCTATTTGTGAAATATTTGTACATATTTTCACCCATTTTTCTGATTAGATTTTTTTTACTGTTTAGAGTCTCTTAAAAAATACTAGATACTAATTTGTGTCATATTTATTATTTGCAAATATTGTCTACTCATCTGCCGCTAGTCTTTTCATCTCCTTTACATGAATTTCCACAAAGCAAGTGCTTCTTATTACTTTGATGAGACACAATGGATCTTTCCTTTTTTGTTTTATGGATTCAGATTTTTAGTGTTATGTCTACAAATCTCTTGTCTAGCTCTAGATCAAAGATTTTAACTAATTTTTTTCCCAACAGATCTTACCATTTTATTTTATATGTATTTATGGTTACTTTTTAATTTAACTTTGGTATAAGGTGTTTAATCACACTCAGTGATCTATCACACAAAGAACTGAGTACTACATGTTCTCAGTCATAAGTGGACCCTGAACATCTATCATAATACTACAAGAGTGAGATTGGCAGTAGCAGGTCACTGCTGGGGGTGGGGGAACATAACCCCAATAAGGACTCCAGATCCTAATCCTGGCGAAGAAAGGTCCAATGGAAGCCCAAACTTCACCTGTACGTAAACCACTTGTGTACCTAATCCTGACATGTGCCCATATCTTTTAAAAGAAAAAAGAAAAAAAAATTCTTTCGATGTCAAATTATATCATTTGTTGAAAAGTCTATTCTTCTGGTGGTTTCTTTCACCCACGCCAGCTCTAGGATGTCTCCCTTTCTTTCCTTTCTTCTTTTTCTAAAAAATTCTGTTTTAAAGTCTTAAAAAAAAAAATCTATTCCTCCTCTATTGAATTACTTTTGAAACTTTGTAAAAAATAAAAAAATTTAAAAAACCCTACTGAACATACTCATGTTGGTCTACTTTTGAAGTCTCTTTTCTGTTCCACTGAGGTCTGTATTTATTCCTCTGCCAATACTGCCCTGTCTTGAATTCTCTAGCTGTATGGGAAATCCTAATGTCAGGTAGACTGATTCCTACCACTTGGGTGTTCTTTCTTCGATGGGTTCAGCTGAAAAATAGCCTATGACTTTCCACATCAGCATTAGAATAGGCCTTCCTTGTGTCTTCAGAAAACCTTTCTAACATTATAATACGAACTACTTGAAAACTGTAGGTTAATTTTGGGGACGGAAAACTGACATCATTACTTTCCAATCTGTGAACACAGTCCATGTCTCTATTTGTACCCGTCTACTTTGATTTTTTTCATGTGCTGCACAACTATATTTTTTATGTTTAATTTTTTGGAATCGCTTGGTAGTGGTAGTGTGTATTTGATTTTAGTTTCTTCATGTTCATTGTTACTATAATCAAAAATGATTTTTTTTTTAGATTTAAATCTTGTATCTTGTGACCTTGCTAAATTCCCTTATTATTCTAGGATTTTGTTTTTGTTTTTGTTTTAGATTCTTGGAATTTTCTGCTTCGATAATTATGTTATCTGCAATTTATGTAGTTAAAATTTATTTAGTCTGTTTTAATTTTTATGTCTCGTAAAATTTTATTGCCTTATTGCAATAACCAGAATTCCCGTAGTACTTTGAATAAAATTGATGAAGGCAAACAATTCAGCATATTTGTCTCTGGGTTATAGAGACAAATAATTTAGTATTTTACAGTTAAATATATTTGTGCAATTTTAATTTCTCGGTTTTTAAGTGTAATCAGCCTTTAAAATTTTCAATTATCATCTTTTATTCTCCTTTTAGATTTATCTGTGTCTTTTGCCCAGTTTTATGTGGAGTGTTTACTATTGCCCTTCCTTTAATATTTTAGTTCTTCATATATTAAGATTAGCCTTTATTTGTAACATACTTCATAAAAACTTATCCCAAGAGTTATTTTTCCCCATTTTAATATTTTGTAGCATTTGCTGAAATGCAAACATCTGAGAAATAATTTATGTAGTTAAATTTTTTACTTAAAGGAATCCAGATATTGTCATATATATTCGACTTTATAGGAACTTACAGTGCTTATTAAATTACTTCTATTGTCTTTTTCTAGTTGGGTCTCCTATCCACTTGGATGTGATGTATGATATGGATCTACTTTTGGTCTTACAAATAACTGTCCAGGTGTTTAAATATCAATTTAGATATTTATCTTAGTTACTTTTTTGTCATATCACCTTGATGATGAAATACATTTCAGTATATACTTTGTATACTCTGAGCTTTCTATTTAGTTCATTGTTCTGTTTATTCATGTGTCTGTACCACAGTTATAATTGTAAATGCCTTATACGATATTTCACATATTTTATGTGTTCATGTGTTATAACACAAATGCCTTACTATGTTAATAGTACATTTTAATATCTTGTAGGAATACATGGTTTTTTTCTTTTATTGTTTTTGCAGTTATTCTTTCATTGTATTTTATTTTTTAAAAAACTTTTTTAATCTTATTTGGGTCCACTAAAAGAATTTTTGTATCAAGATTATGCTAAATGTATACATTAAATAAGGATAACTAACTTCTGCCTGAGCCAAAAATAATAATGTCTTTCCACTTGAGCAATTTTTTTGTATGTCATTCAGTTTATTTTTTAAATATAGATTTTGCAAATTTCTTATTAATTCAATTCCCAAATATTTAATGTTATTTTTGTGATTTAAAGACACTTCTTTATTTTTATGCCCTTATTTGATTTTTGCTTATGTAACAATGATTGATATTTGTGCCTTTTACTTTATTTTCTGCTGCCTCCTCAATTATTTATTGTAAGAATTTATTAATGTTAATTGCCAAAATTTCTGTATCATTCATATTGTAATAGAAATAGTAAAAATATGAACAAATCTGTAGGAGAAGAAATGACAAGAGTCAAAATATTAATAATTTAAAAATAAAATTGTGCCAATACATATACATATAAACTTAATTAATTATGAATTAAGTGATGATAAAATAAATTTGAGTAAAAAATGGAATATCTCTTAAAATTAAGTTTTCTTTATATACTAAGGTTGTTTTCATATAAGTGTCTCCTGTACACCTCTTCTTATATAAATGAAAGTTTCTGTATAATTTTTGGAAAATAAATTTGATTATCTATACCATATAACTATTACAAACTAGGAAAAAGAATCAGTTAAACCTAAGGAAAAGAAAATAACAAAAATAAAATAATATTTTAAAAATATACCCTTATTTTAAAAGTTGAATAATAACATTGGTATTTTTATTCAGCATCAGTTGAATAAAAACTATCAGTAGGATTTTGACCTTCATTAAAGTAATTTCTGTAACTAAGAAAATATCATACAAGATGGGAGAGGATGTAGGTATAAAATGCAGAATAATAGAATGACAGCTGAAGAAAAGGTATATATATTAAAACTTATCAAGACATAATAAAAATTATGCTATTAAATATAATACTTTGAAAAATGCGTACATACCTAAAAAATATAACGTAGAAAACCTGCAATATGTAAAAAAAGAAAATATTAATAGTGACACATCTAATATATTTTACATCTAATATATATGCACACTGCAGATGAATTTGTAGCCAACAATTCAAATAGAAAATGAAATTTGTAAAATGTATCATTTAAAATATGATTTAATAAATATAATGCAGATATAGATGTACTGAAAGAGTTGCACTGAGGACTATAAGTAATTCTGCAAAATAAAAACTGCCTAAATGAATGAAAAGTCATCCCACACCCATGATTGAAAGACTTCATATTGTGAAAATGTAAACTGAAGTCAAATTGGCTTACAGATTCACGGCAATCTCAACCAAATCCTCAGTTGGTTGTGGAGATTGAGCTATTGTTTCTCTAATAAATTTGAAGGTCAATAACTGTCGAGACAAAATTGATGGAGGAGAAATCAGAAGGATGTATAGTAATAACACAAATGTTTATTTTAAAAGTTGATTTTCTGAGTGAATTTACTATAGAAACTTTCATTCTGCTGCACAGTTATCAATCATGTCTATTTCTTCATCCATGTTTGTAGGGTGCCCCACTTTATTCTCTGTTCTAAGTGAGAATCAAAGAGTGCTTTGACTGCTCTGTGACTGTTTTCCCTCCAGGCTTGTTTTCCCCTCCAGGCTTGAATCCAAGCTGGGGCCTTGAACATCCCAGGCACTGATAAAGGTTGTTTCTCAAAACACTGAAAGACACTGTTCCCATCCATAGTCAAACTTTTTAAATGGTCTTGTATACTCCGTAAGGTGACCTTCTCCCTGCAGGCATACCTTGTAGAAAGCTGTTTCCATCACCGTCTGTGTAAGGACACTCATCAGCTTACTCTCCACGTTAATCCCCCCAATAAATGTATTGGAATGATCATCCTGTCATTTAGAACCAATTTTCTTTGGCATTTCAACTGGCCCCACCTTGTGTTGGTTTCAGGCACACCCTTGTGGGAATTCCCCTGTTGCCACTTTTGAGGTGACTAGACATACTGTCCCAGTTGGAGGGAACGATATTATACTCCAGTGAAATGTAATTTATTTCCTTGTTTCTCTTTCCTTTCAAAATGTTGTATGTTGGTAAGAATCACTCACTAGAGGATTAACTGTGGGAAAGTTTCTCTATTCTTCTAAATCTCCTAGAAATAGGCTTGGCATAAACAGAGGACAATTTTGACTTAAGGGGTTGTTTGACAAAATAAATGAGATAGCATTGATAAAAGTTCATGGAATGCACCCATTGCTCAATAAATATTAGATCATACTTATTTTTTCACTTTTTTCACTAAATTACCGAGTAACTTTCTATTTTTATTCCATTTCAGGTGCCAGAGATAACACACCCTTTGTTTACAAAAACTTATTTTTTCTTTCCTTCTTCCTTTATTTCTTTCTTTTTTTTCCCTCCCTCCCCCCTCCCTCCCTTCTTTTCTTTCTTCCCTCTCCTTCTCCCTCTCTTCTTCTTGCCCTTCCACCCTCTTTTTATTCTTTTTGGCAAATTGAGAATAGAAAATTGCTGTGTTCTCTTAAGTGTATGTTGAATAAATTCGCTCTTTTTTAGAGTAGAAGTCATGGTGCTTATAAAACACCTGTGACCACATTAAAATGTACATATTTTAGTAGAATAATGGACTACATTAAATTAATATGCTGTGCTCCAACTCGAATCACTGGGATATGCTCTGCCTAAAGCAGCAAATTGTGCCAAATATGATTTTCAAAAACACTGTAACTCCCGTAAAAGCCAAAGATTCTTCATGCACACATGAACATTTATAAAATTTCCATGCAATGCAGGAGAAAAACATTATTGGCAGAACTAATTGGTATTGCTTTTTTTTAAGGGAACGTTCTGATATCAATAAACTCAACTATCATCAACCTCATGGAAAAACAATGCATTTATTTTGTAGTCTTCACACATTTTCTCTACACCCTGTTTTCAAGGTTCATTTGTTTTATTTCATTTTTTTACACCTGGCATGGTTGCAGCTGCTGCTCTAGTTATTGTTATTGTTTTGTTGTTGTTATTGTGCATTATTCTATACTTTTTAAGATAGAAGTCCCTTAAGCATATAAGATGTAGAATCATAAAATGTGTGGTTTTCCCATTCAGGTGGAATTGGTCTGTTGTATGCATTGTCCTGGTGGTAATCACCAGGGCATTATTTCAACATAAAATGACAATAGTGGCATCATTAGTCCTTTTCTAAAACATTTAAGTTTTCAGGCATATTTTTACTAATTGGATTTTTAACACACAACGTGTTTGTGAATTAGAATGGATAATGTGTTTATTTTCTAATTATAGAAATTTTAAATCTTGAAGGATGCAGATTTCTTTATGCCAAACATCAATACAGTGAATATATTATGAATTTATATCTTTATTCCCAAACTTCTGTCATTAAGCTACACATGAATTTATGAAAATTAGTAAAATCATTATCTTAACAAAAAAGTCATCCTAAGAACTCAATGTTATGACATATTTTATTGTTTTTATATTTCAGATATTTTTCAAAATATGTTTCTATTGAGAAAGTTCATATTTTCACTGGTTAAGAAACAAATTAAATGTAAGTAGACACATGAGTTTTCAGGAAATGAAAAATTATATTTATATTACTGGCTAATTAAAATAGTCTGTTAAATAATTTATTAATTGGCAGTGTTGGTAAGGCCTAATTGACTAATTTAGTCACATTTATTTGTGTTTGATGATTATTCAAAATACTGAATTATAGAAATGCTTTAAAATAAAAGAATTGGGAACTATTTTAAGTCCTTAAAGTAGAACTAAACATCCTTAAATATACAATATTTACTGCTATATCTACATATCTATCTTTCTATCTAGTTTTCTATATATGTTCTTATACCTGTTGTTGAGAAACTGGTTAAGAGTGACAACCTTTGGAGATGGGTTTTGAGATGAAGATTAAGGAATATTACTTTGTGCTGAACATAGTTTTGCATCATTTGATTTTTTTTAATGATTTCCAGAGCATCTTTGGCTGTAAATAATGCAAAACTTTACTAGCTCATAAGCAATTTTGTACTTTTCTAGAGAAAGGTGTTTTTATTTGAGAAGGTGATTTACTTTAAACTAATACCATTCAATAGTTTTAGTGTTATTCTGCTGTATTAGTCAATTGGCAAGCATTGAGTAAAGAAAAAATAAAATCTATAATCTATATATGCAATACTTTTTCAAGATTGTTATTACATAAAAATTATGACAGAAGAGAAGGTAAATATTTACATAAGCCCAAAAATACTTGGGAGCACAAAATGTCAACATGTTATATTCCTGGTCTTGATTTATACAGCATGATACTTTAATACTATGGAAGGCAAGAAAAAGTCTTCAAATAATATATCATTTTTTTGAGCTAAAAAGGAATAGATTTATTTATTTCTTCATTCAGTTTAACTTTTTTATTAATATATTGATAGAGACCTTGAATAAATTGGATTATTGAATTTTATTGCTTGTCATAGAGAAGCTAGCAATATGAACATTTTATTTTGTGTTGCTTCAAAAACTGTAAGTGGGTATTATTGATAGTTTCTTAATTTCTGATTATATAATCACAATGCAATATATTTTTATAATAAAAATCAATCTTTTTTTAAGTTAGGGGAAGCTCCTTGCAAATATGTTATCTTAAATGCTTAATTAACAACTCAGTAGTAAGTAGTTTATAGTACAATTTTAATATATTATAATGCATTCAACATGTAATAGACCAAATTAACATGTGACTCATAATAAGTTTATTCATAGTTCCAGAGTTTTAAAATTTGATTTTGAAGAAACCATGATGCTGAAAAATTTAGGGAAGAAGGTTCTTATTTCCAGAACATACACACATTCAGCTACACAACTAGATCAAAGGTATTTATTTATTTCTGACTACTAAAATTTTCCATCTGTATTTAATCCATAGCACCAATTGTTTGCTTCTTAGGTATGTATATTGGAGAGTATATAATCTAAAACATTATCTTTTCTCTCACACATGTACACACAACATCCTTTGAAGAGGATTATTTGAAAAATAATGTTTCGAATTCTCAATGTCAGGGCTTGTTAACCCAAATGTCTTCAAAAATGGCTTCAAAACCCACACAAAACATACAGATGATGGAAGCAAGTTAGATCCAGGATGATTTATTGCAAATGGGTCTACTCAGAGTGGGTGAGTATATGTTCCAACTAAATGGGACTACCGGATAGATGCTCATATTACAGCTAATCAAAGTCTAACTCAATCAACCTAGGTAACCTATTTCATATGACTGGCAATCCAGATAGAAAGTCAGTATCAGTATCAGTGTTAGTGTTTTGTCAAGGCTCTGTTCAATTTTTCACAGTTAACCATCCCCTGTTCTCCTTGTTGACACTGTGGCTTCCATCATGATTATCTGTAGTCGCTTTTCATGCTCATAAGAGGAGAAAGATTCTTCCCTATGAGTCATGAGTAAAAGCTCTTTCCTTCTTTGACTTGTTTCACCTCAGGTCCTGTGCCTACTGTCTGGCTAAAACAATCCCAAGCTGTCTTAGTCCCATTGAGCTGCTATAACCAAATGTCATAGACTAGGTAGCTTATAAACAATAGAAATTTATTCCTTACATTTCTGAAGGACAGAAAGTTCAAAATCAAGGCATTGACAGACTCAGTGTCTGGACAGTCTCCTTCCTCACGGAGGGTACCATCTTATTGGGTCCTTGCAATCCAGAAGGGCAAAGGACCTCCTTGAGGCTTCTTTTATAGGAATGCTACTCTAATTCATAAGATTCAGAAGCTAATCAGAGTCCCCACTTTTTAATGTAGCCACTCTGGGAGTTTAGATTCCAACTTACAAATTTTGGGGGACACAAACATTTAGAACATCACATCAGATGAATTTGATTTGTTGAGGTTTTAAGCTCAGGGTTTTGTTTTTTTTTTTCCAATCAGTAACCTGCAAGACAAACCTGGTTATCATGATGACCAAAGCTAATTAAGATCCACTTCTGGACATGAATAAACAGTCACTTTTTCTTGAGTTCCATAAATCACACAAAGTTATGTGATCATATAACTTAAAATGAAATACAGTTGGAAATAGATTTTTAAAAGTAGATATTGTTGATCAATGTGCAGTGCCTACAAATAGAGTACTTGATTTTTTTTTTCAGGCTTGCAAGACCACAGTCTCAGTGTTGTCGACTCTTTTTATATTTTGAATGAAACTAAAAATCTCTGTTATTACATAAAATGTTTCAATAATGGAAATAAAGCTTAAGCACTGTTCAGGGTAAATATATATAAGTTATATATATAGCAAATATATATATAAATTATATATTAAATATATATAATATATTTATATTTGCTATATATATATGTCATTTTATTTATTTATCTATTTTCAGTACCTGAAAAAAAAAATCAAGTACTCTGTGGGCACTGCACATTGATCACCACTGTCTTTTTTTTTTTTTTTTGTCTATTTCAAACTGTATTTCATTTAAAATTATGTGGTCTTATAACTTTGTCTATGTGATTTATGGAACTAAGGAAAAAGTGACTATTTATTGATGTCCACAAGTGGATCTTAATTAGCTTTGGTCAGTCTTGATAGTCAGATCTATTTTGCAGGTGACTGGTTAAAAAAAACAAAACTCAGCTTAAACCTATCAACAAATCATATTAATCTGATGCTATGTGTACATATATGTGTGTACATACATGTATATATGAATATATATGATGCATGTTTGTTATATATATTATGTATAAACTCCAGGACCAAGCCAACATGTGAAACGACTTGTTTGCAGATTGTTTTAGCCATCTCAAAAGCTAATTTGGATTGCAATCATTTACTGTATCTACACTAATTATTTATGCCCACTTCTTGAAACTCTCTAGAATTTAGAAGTCATAGTTATAAACGTGAGTGAGACAGTGACTAGACATGACTCACATGAAATGTTTCTTATGTGTGAATGTGGAGAATGTGGATAGTTTTTGGACACGTGTTAAGAATAGAGGAAGGGGTACAGATTCAACATTTGAAGCCTTTGCCAGACCACCAAAGACACAGGTAAAAGTAAATGTAGAAGATGGAATCATGAAGAAAGAGGCTAGCTATCACTTCATGAGTTAGAAGTAATTCAAGTAGAAGACGGATAATGTAGATCGTAGGCAAGAAAATATATGCAAACAGAAATAAAAGTTCTCTTTAAATAATTAAAATGTTACATATTTATTGTAAAAAAAATGAAAAGGAGAAAGAAAACACAGGTCAGAAATAATTACATTACTAATCCATTGTGCAAGTAATTTTTAAGTGTTTCTTCCAGGCAAATATCTGTGTATATTTTGTATACAGGAGTTTATATGACTATGAATAGATATAACATTATATATAATGTGTTAAACTTAACCATGAATGGCTTATAAAATATCTTTTCTAATGTTTGACAATGGCACAAATATTAAAGAAGACCTTTTGTGCTTTAACAATCTCTATCAGACATTTAAAATGTTTAAATATTTTGATGTCATGTATCTATCCACAAATATCCTTGCTAAAAACTTCCATCTTTATCTTACATTACTTCCTTCTTGTACAGGAGTAGAAATTGAAATACTAGAAAACAAATAGGTAGGATATTTTAATATCTTCTGACAAATATTGCACAAGATATTATGACAAATTATTCTTCAAAAATATATAAAATCTGTATTTCAAACAAAAGAACATATAAACTTCCCTTTTATCCCATCCAGACAACTTGTTGCATTTTCATTTTTGACCATGTCTAATTTGATATATTTTTAAAGTGGCATCATATTTTAATTAGCAGCTGTTTATTTTGTGATATGTTAGGTTAGTTTATTTCCATATGCTTATTGGATAATTATACTTTGTGTTATTTTTCACTTTATGTCCTCTAGCCATTTTTCTAGTGGATAATTCATATTTTTAATTAGTCAACACTTGCATATATCAAAATTCTGTTTTAGTTCAGCAAATACATATCCAGTGACTAAAACCAAATGAGGTTAGCACCAACATGGCCAAAGATAAGGTACAACTGCAATTGTCATACCTTACTGGTGGGGATGAAAAATTAAACCTCTACCTTGGGGAATGGTTGGCAGTTTATTCTAACTTCGAACGTATACTTTGACACAGCCATTCAACTCAGATTTATCCAAGAAAAATGAAAGTGCCTCTTCATAAAAATTCTGTGTAAAAATGCTAAGCATTGTTAAGCCATAATAATAATTCATAATATATCATAATAGTTCATAATAATCAAAAACTGGAAGCAACCCAAATGTTCATTCACCTGAAGATGTAAATGCAAATTGTGGTATATCTATGCAATGGAATATTACTTAGCAATATCAAAGCAGGGATAATTACGATAGAATAAATGGATTTCTTAGATGCTATTTTGAGCTAAAGAAGCTTGATACAGAAGAGTCTTTTGTATATCCCTATTTTAATGAAGTTCATACAGAAACAAAACTAATGAACAGTTTTTAAAATCATTTCTAAAGGGGCACGATCTCTTGGAAGGAATGGAGGTGTTCTGATTTTTATTTCAGAGTGAGTTATGTAGTGAATATTGTCATCAAAAGGCATCAGATGTAACTTAATATCCGTTCCTTGCATTGCACAATTAAAAAGATAATGATAAACTATAAAATAACTATACATTTACATTAAGTTTTAAAAATAAAAGCATGAACAACAAAATCTGAAAAATATAGAGGTTAAGAAGCTTCCTTCAGATTCTTACACTTACAAAATCTATTTCAGAAAGAATTATGGCTCTTCATAAAGTTTATAGTTAATGTGTCTGTTAAGTGTATCTTCTTGAAAGGGGTACATTAAGGGGATCTTTTTTAAAAGAGATAAACATATAGATAAAGGATTGGAAGGCACACTTCAATGAAATCTTGTTAACTCTTCCTAGTTTTATTTAATAATTTGTAATGAACAAATTTTCTCCTTGAAAAGTATCATGAAGTATATTCATACTAGTCATCTCATTTTAGTTTGAAAATAATATTATAATCACAAACTACAATTATTTTACTTGTATATTAGCCATGCAATCATTTGTAAAACTCTTATGACTTACCATACAATCTCAGGCTTACCCTAACTCACTTATTACATTACAGCATAGAAATATTATAAAATTTACTTTAAGCTTGCCAGGACTCTCTATTGAAAATGTCTATTATGATGGAATTTTTTAAACTTAAAAATAAAGTACTCAAGGAAGAAATGTGATGTGCTTTCGATGTTTTTTTGTTTGGGATATCCAAATGTTGATAAGTATAATATCAAATTTTAATTCATGTATTCTTTTACATTTTGGATATTTTCCTGCTATGAATTTCTTGGATTTGATTGTCATTGTCCAAAAATTAAGAACCTATTCTATTCAAACACCCACTTATTAGTACACATCATTCACATGAATGCTGTTTTTGCTGTTAATTATGATGAAATATTCCATGACATTTTTACTTTCAAGTGGATACAGTCGCATTTTTCCAATAAAGTATAACCAAAAGAAAAGAATAGGCACGGTTGAATAAATGCACCGTGTCTGTCACGTCTAATAGTCCTGTGTCTAATAGCAAGGACAGATAGACTCAAACTGTCAACAATTTAATAAAGTCTGCTTTCAACAGTGAAGAAAAAGTCTGGAGAATCCAGCAGGGAGAGTGCAGTACACTGAAGGTAAGATGATCACCCATGTCTTGAAGGGGAAAATAAACCACGTAGCCACCAGAGCCTAGAGGGAGCCCCTGAAGGAGAAGTGCTACCCCAACAAGACTACTAATGTTCCAGAGAGGCATGCAGTCCGTCTCAAGCAACAAGCTGGACAGAGATTCAGAGAGAGGAGTCCCTTCGTGGTGCCTTAATGTTTAGCCTCCCAGGCCATGGAGTATGTTCGAGAAATATGGAGAGTGAGTCAGAACTAGCAAATAGAATATATCTAAATTTTTTTGTTGTCTTTCCAGTTAACTATTAATACTGTTTTCATCCCCAGTTCAAATTCTTGTATACTTCCTACATTTTATATAAAAATAAAGTATTTTTATACATCAGTGTCACTTCCTTCGCTTTAATTTCTACCTACATGTTGTTTGAGAATCTTTTTTTTTAAAGACTCATTTAAGCTTTAGTTAAAACAATAAACATGCAGACAACTAGGAATATAACGTGCAGACTCTGCCATTTTTTAAGACTTTGAATTCAAAAATTCAATAGGATAAAATAAGAGGCAAAACGTGAAATTAATCAAAAAATAATTTTTTTTAGTTTATACTATCAGAAAAACTCAAATAAAGATAATGGAATTTCTATGGCAGGCAACTAGGTATACAATGTAGTTTATGGGCCAAAATTTCAAGCACTAGTCATTTTCTGATGACTCTTCCTGTAATATAAATAAGAACTCTAGTCCTGGGGGGTGGTTGGAAGACAGAAACTAATCGCTACTCACCTTATGTCCATCTTCAATCTTTTACAGATTCCCCCTGGACCTCATTCAAAATGTTTCTACCCTTTTCCTTTTTACTTCTGTATTAACTCCTAACTGAAATGTGCTTGAAAGTATACCTCAAATTTTTATCATTGTTGTATTTTATAAATCTATAAGAGACTGAAGAATCCACATAATATATTAAAAGTCATAAAATATTCTAGGAACATTATGAATCCCTACTTATGGAATTTTTCTCTAGCAATTTACATATTAGTATTTAATTTGTTAAATTTTCAAAAGTTTTTAAAATAAAAGTAATCATCACACATGAAAATAAAATGAGCTACGGTCTCTGATGAGTCTTTTGAGATACAGTTTAGGAGATACATACTACGCAAAAATTTCCCAGACTATAAACATAGTTTGGAAATACACTAATTGGATAAAGAATTATCTAGTTGATGCAGGTGATGATGTACAAACACATAATTGTTTATAAGAATCTAGCAAAATATGCACAAATATTGTAAAAATGTGCAAAATATGTAAAAATGTACAAAAGCAATTCGGAAACGTAATAAATGTCAACTGAAGTATGCTCTTGGTACACATTATGTAGATATGTCTAACGTAACAATATCTATAAATATTTAATCATCATATATCCATATATACGTTTACACACTCAAAAATCGTATATACAGATGTATTGGTTACCGTAACTAAGAGTGTGATTGGATGAATGTCACATTATGTTCTCAGCTAATAAATGTTAGTGCTTTCTTGCCCTATTGCACTTTCTTTAACTTGAATGTTACTGGCCCATCTGTGTCCTTATTCATGGACTCCCTTGCTACCATTAATTTTTATTGTGGGGAACAATGACTGACAATAGTATTAGTGTTCAAGGTACTGCAAATCACAGTAAAAATTTAAAATGAGAACGTTACAGTGGCTTAAAATGGGTGAGCACCTTTAAGGTAAGGCAGAGTGCCAATATGATGTCTTGAAATTTGGTTAGACAAGAACTGGTGACAGTTTTTGAAAAGTAATCTGTGAACATAAACAGAGGAGACTATGGCTGAAAGTATGTCACTGTTGCAGGGATAAAATTGTTCAAGGTACGTAATTTGCTACTAACAATTTGTGTTGTTAGGAACACATCACCATGGGTGCTGTACTGGGAATTCACATATAACTGAATTTAATTAGCACTTATTTCAAGTAAGGTGACACAGTTACTTAACAGAGAGGGAGCTCTATTTCATAAAGCAGACACATTCTACTGGAGGGAGATACAGTTATACTCAGCATAATTTATCAATTCTCATATTGAATGAATTGCAGTGAAATGTGTTTCACGGTACTTCTAATATATATTTTACATTTCATTACCCACTGTTTTGTGGAGTTAACCTTGTAATCCTTACAAGCTAGAATGCTCATTTTTATCTAAATATTGTTTAAACTTTGCTATTTTTAGTTCATTAGAATCTATCTCTTTTCTTCTTTTGATAGCCCTGCTCCAAGTGACAGCCTTCAGAAACACTTTAAATTCATCAGCCAAATAAAAACCTACTTACTTCCTAATGTTTTCTTACATCACTTCACTTATTGGTGTCTTAAATCGTTAGTGACTTAAATTCAGAAAATAAATGTATTCCTAAACTTCATGAAGTAAAAGCAGAAAAAATTCTTATAATGTATTGCAATTTCCATGTTGCATTTATATCTTCTTTCAAAGAATTCCTCTAAGTTCCCCAAACTCTATATGAAAAAAATATTCTATTGCTTACTGTGAAGTGCTATGCACATAGTGTGCACTCATAATTATTTGGGTCAACGATGATTTTAAGTAATTTGAAAGGCAGGAGTCTAGAAAAAGTTTTGGAGTTGTAGATAATTGAGAAGATTTAAATGTGATACCAAATGAGAAACTAAGAGAAGAGCGGAAAGTGCTTTTATATACTGAAAATAAAAGATATAATTACATTTTTAATCCTCAAATTCTCAAAGATTATATCCTTCGACTCATTGTCTTTAGAAAAATTAACTGAAAGTATATTAGTTGGAAATCAGACAAAAATTAATCAAAATAAGCTTCTCAATATATGGCAGTCTTGAATCTAATCTGCAAAAGCAATCTCTCAGAAGTCAATGAATTAAAAACTGATCTTCTGGATGATCCAGCAATCTCTTGGGAATATATCCAGAGAAACATAAGTTGTTTTACAAAAAAGACATCTGCACACACATGTTCATTGCTGCACTATTCACAATAACAAAAACTTGGAACCAACCTTACGGGCCATCAAAAGTAGACTGGATAAAGAAAATGTGGTACATATACACGATGAAGTATTACATAGCCATAAAGAAAAACAAAATCATGGAATATGCAGCAAACTGAATGGTGTTGGAGACCATCATACTAAGTGATATATCACAACAACATTCTTACTTATAAGTGGACCCTGAAAAACAGTCATACGAGCACCTGGGAGGAATCCCCAGTTGTTGGGTATTACTAAGAGAGGGAGGTGCAGAGAAGGTTGGAGGTCACGTGTCAACAGAGAGTACCTGGTTCATTACCAGGAGAAGTGAGGGTCAACTGGAAGCCCAAACTTCACCTGTATGCAGCCTACTAATATAACTAACCCTCACTTGTACCTCAAATCTTCATAACAAAATAAAGCATATTTCTCATAGAAAACAAGAAAAATAATAATGCATTAAGAAATAAAAATACAAATAGAATAGAAGTAAGATCATCAGAATAATTTAGGAGTCATGGAAGAAAGTAAAATATAAACGTACTTAGCAACCGTTGCCTTGCTAAGTTATGGTGTGGCCAAGTGCTCTTTGAGCTATGTTCATGCCATGTTTCCTGGTTTTGGTCCCCTCCCTTACCCTGAAGAGGTGAATCTCCTCTTTCTCTCTCTCTCTTTCAAATTTACTTTCTAAATAAACTGTATTTTCTAATCTTAAAAAAATTACATAGCAAATTTGAAAATAATTAACATAGGCAATGAACATTTTTTACAGCACATAAAGAAGTACTTCAAAATGTTTTTATAATTTTTCCTATGGTTCTTTTTGTATGGAAAACCCAATTTATTTTCTTACAGTATCAAAAGTTGTCCACCTTCATTACTCAACACATCCTTTGTTGTTTTTGCTCGGCCTACATTCCGAAGGTCATTAATCGGAGTACTCATTATTATTTTTTAATTTTTAATTTTAAAGATGTGGGGTACAGTTCAGGGTTAGGTATACGAATGTTCATTATGCAAGTACCCATGTTAATGAGGTGTGCTCCTCTACCCCCTGCCGACAGTTGGCTTTTTTTTTTTTTTTTTTGAGTCGGAGTCTCACTGTGTCATCCAGGCTGGAATGTAGTGGAATGCTCATAGCCACCACCACCTCTACTTGCTGGACTCTGGGGATCCTTCTGCCTCAGTCAACCAAGTAACTGGAACTACAGGCATGTACCCCCACACCTGGTTAATATTTTGATTTATTGTAGAGATGAGGTCTCACCATTTGCCCAGGCTAGTCTCGAACCCCTGCGTTCAGTCAATCCTCTCATCTGTGCCTCCCAAAGTGCTGGGATTAGAGGTGTGAGCCACCGTCCTGGCCATCATTAGTTTTGATAATGTCTAGGTCACATGTTTTAAAGGAATGTCTTATTTAGGTTTTTGTTTTGAATACAAATCCATAGTAAACCACATTCTCTAAGAACAATTATCTCACAACAAAGTGAAAGTAGAAGGTAACTGCGTATGAGAGTGATAGTAGAACTAATTACAGGAAAAAATATTTTTAAAAGCACAATTACTCAATAAAATAATTTTTTCATGTTGCACCATTTATTAAAGAATATGTAGATACAGCAATTACCATAAAGTGTTGGAATAAGTTTACTGTATTTAAGTATAGCACAGCATTGATACTTTTAGGGAAAAAAAGTTCCAGGAACATTGAGGACTATGGGTTTCTGAAAATAAGCTAGTTTTCTTTTTTTACTATTAAAGCTCATTTCAGATGGTGTTTTATGTTGTTACTACATATCTATAATAGTGTTACTGATTTATACTTGAATTAGCTGACTCAGCAATGGAAATATGTCAGCAATAAATTATATAAGGAAGAGCAACTTTCTCTGATAGTTAAACATTTTCTTAAAATAACCTAGATTTGGAAGCAGTTATATCTAGCAGCAGCTGTACTTTCTTCTCAATCTCTAAAATACTTTCATTAAAGCGTAACTCATTTACAGACATCTTATAATAGTGGGAGAAAAGCAAATATAGTCGTACCTTTAAGTGGAGAACTGAGCCAACCCAAGCATTTTCTGCTGAGATATGTTTGTGTTCAGTTTATTTCTCGACGTAGCCTCTTGAGAGAAGCTGTAGAAAACTTTACTCTGAAATTATTCTCTAAATGTTTTCTACTTGGACTGAAAGACTGTCAGGTAAAAGCCACCTCACCCTTACTGCCTGTTTACTCACACACTTTTAAGTGGGCAGGAACCCCTGATGCTGAGCACCGCTAATAAGAGGGGAGAAGGTTGGAGAATCAGCAGCACACAATCGCCCACTGAGTACCAGGTCCACAACCAGGGGGACAGCGGGTTTGCTAGAAGCCCAGACCTTACCTGCATGCAACTTCCCTATGGAGAAAATCCTCACAGAGACCCCACACTCTAAGACAAATAAAATTAAATAAATAATCAGTCAATCAAATAAAAATGAATGCTCTTTGAGATCAAGGAATTCCAGCAGCCAAAGCACGTTTTTCTTTTGTTTCATTTTGGGTGTGAATAAATACTTATCCGAGTGATGAACTATAGAACAGCCAATTTAATGACAAGAAAAAGATACATAATTGTAGCTAGTGTTTCCGCAAAATTTTCCTGAGAATGTTGCTATCTAGGATTACAACTGATAAGAAAATGCCTGTGTTTTGCACACATAGTCCCAGCAACTCAGGAGGCTGAGGCGGGAGAATCGCCTGAGCCCAGGAGTTCAAGGTTGAGAGAGCTGTGACAGTGTCACTGTCACTACACTCCCGCTGAGGTACACTCCAGGGAGACTGAGCAAGACTCAATCGCTAAAATAATAAAAAAATAAAAAAGTAAAGAAAGACAATGTTTAACAAGAAAATGTTTTATTGCTTATAAAGGGGTCGATAATGAGGTCTAATTCTCAAAGTCTGTGTCCAGACTAATAACCAAAATCAAGTAATTCATAGTGGGTTTCTTTCTTCAATCAGCTTGTGATATGATTTAGCATATTACAATCCTCTGCAAATAGGGCCCAACATATTTATCTCTTATGACAAGTAAACTTTTTTTTTCTTTTCTTGTTTTCTCATATCTAAATTTCCTTATTGTCAAAGTACAGAAGCTATTTCCCTAAAATTTTTTGTATGATACACTGTAAAAAAAAGAATAAGCGCATTCAATGCGGCAAAACATACTGTAGGCAAAATCATGTGCAAGACAACATGTTATTTACCGTGGGCACAAAGATGGATACAGCCAAGCTCCAGTTCCTTAGAACTTTGCAGTGAAACTGTAATACAAAGGTACATAACAACACAAATCAGCAATGATGAATGTATACCCTGTGGGAAGGCTCAGAGTCCTTGATGAGGAAAGCAGAAAAGGATGGCTAAGGTTAAGTCTAATAGAGGAAGGGACATTTGTGCTGAACTGCGCAGGATATGTGAGATTTCACCAAATCTTCATGTAAAGAACGAGCATTCTTTAAAAAGGCAACATGGTCAGATACCTTCAGTACGGATAGTGTATAGCAAATATAATTTATCTAAGAACTATCCATTGATTGAGTTCATGTGAGTTGAAAGAGAATGGGCAAAACTCATGAATCATGAATTCTGGATACCTTTTCTCAAAAATTCATAGTCAGTTGAGGGATTTTTGAGAACTACCTATGACAATCTAAGACAATAGAGTTTAATAGAGGTCTATTGGACTTGGGCAAATGGGGTTCTTAGAAAAGATAGCTAATCAACACTGAGTTAATAACAGGAAATTCTGTAATAGAGCAAGCACCTCTATTGTGTATCAAATGAATTAAAAACTAATCAAGGTGTATAATTATACTAAAAATAAGCACTGCAATTCTAAGAAACTGTTTAAAGACATGACGATGTGTGACAAAATGGCATCTTTGGGAAACTAAAATTGGATAATTACCACTGTTTATGACAGGCAGACACCATGGAGGAACTCAGAGGGTCTTGTGGCCATGGCAAATGGAGAACATATTGAGAAACAGCAGGACCGGCTTAGCCAGTCATAAAAATCTGTAAAATATGCTTCTCATGGATTTAAGGGAGGGTAAATGGGGTACAGTTAATCCAGGTATTTGAGAATATGGTATTCATTCATTATAAAAATATTTAGCTACCATGCGTAAAGCCGTATGGTTAATGCTTATGATACTATGAACAACATTTTTGTTTCTCCTTCCTCAAGGCCTATACTAAGACATCGGAGAGATAACCGAATTACCGAGGACAGTACAACTTAGGACAATTAGACTGGTCTTTAGGGGTAAGGAAAGCTTAATGTAAAGGAGGTATTGTATTTATACCTGTAGAATAGATAAAAACAGCAAAGTGTAGGAGTTGGATTGAGGAAAAGAGACATTCCAGAAGTTGAGATTATTTTGTGCAAAGGAACAGAAGCAAAGAAAGGGTGGAACAGTCAAGGAACCATAATATGTTTAGCATGTCTAAACATATTGTAAATATAAAAAATATAAAATTATAAAAAATATGGAATTCAAAGAATCAGATGAAAATAAAAAAATTAAAAATGATCTCAGAAAATGTTGTGATTTCTGACAGTTTGAGCTTTATCTAAGGAATACTGAGAGCTAGAGTGTCACTAATTGGAAGAGCATTGCCATCATATTTGGAAAACGCACGTTTCTTTAGTGTGAATAGGCATTCATAATAAGGAGAGGAAGCAGGGTTGTAATTGATTGTGCTAATGTAGAGAAGAAAATATGGGGATCTAGACTAAGGTAAGGGAGTTTGGGATATAGATTGAAAAGCAAATTGCAGATACTGTCACTTGCTCAGTTGTTTAAAAAGAAGGCCAAAGCTAAAGTGTAACCAGATTTGGTACAATTGCATAAGGTGGTGTCACTAAACGAATGTATGCCACTTGGAGAAGAACATGGAGGAATAAAAGTAGTGGCTTTAGTTTGGATGTGTTGTTTGAGAAATATTCAACACCAGAATGTAATATAAGGAAATGGAAATACAATACTTTTGAGGAATGGAATGATGTGATCATGAGAGTAATTTTTAGAGCAGTAATTCAGTAAAAGTACAAGAAAGTCTTGAAGAAGAACAGTAAACTAAACAAGAAATTTTAAGTTTTTTGATCAAGGTAACCTAGATAGCAATGGAACTGTTGTCAACAGACAGGATGATCATTAGCAAGGTATCGGTGATACAGTCTTGTGATGAGCTGAATAAGAGGCATAAGAAAGAAGAACAGACAAGGCCGACTCTCAGATTTTAGTTCTGGAATATCGTGAAGATGATGGAGACAAAGAAAAGACAATAGATGAAGAGAAAGCTCGAGGCAGAAGATGAGGCCTTCTCACCTTGGCCGTGTAGGTTTTAGATATTCATGGAGAAGTAGGTAGTATGCAATTGTGATTGTCAAGGAAATCCCTGGGCTGGAGATTCATTGTGTTTGATTACTATACTTTTGGGGGAAATGAAATCAGTCGAAAAGCATGCATAGGTGGAAGTTCAAGAAGACAGCTTCAGACAGGATCAATATTTAAGCGACAAATTTTTACCAATATTTGTCTAATTATTAGGAAAATGAGAGAACTAGTGGGTTGCATTGAGCCTTACACATCAAAGTTTCAGGAAATTTTTAATGAAAGTCAGAGAAACAGCTATCTAAAACAACAAAGAGTTTTTAAAAAGTATATATCATCGCATTAGGCAAATGGAAAGTCATTGGTGACCTTGGCAAAGCAGTTGGATTGAAGTCATATAAGAGTAATTTACACTGAAATTTAGTAATACATTTAACCATAAAGAGAGAGGATAAAGCTGAAGAGGGCAGGAAAAAGTAGAGGAAACAAGAAAGAAAGAAGATATTGATAGATTTCTAAACAATTGACCATGTCTATATTCTAAAACAAAGAATCAGTGTATAATACTGAAGGGGTTACTTTGCTGTGATATTTGAGATTCTGTATTGAGAAAATTTTCACTTGTTTAATACTGACAACCTTGTCATACCAAATTGTGTCTGAGAAATAAAGGAGATAAATAAATTTATTTAAACAAAATAATTATTTAGATAGGAATCAAGCCACTTTAAGATATATAATTAATATGATTTAATTGGAATATTTAATAAAGTGACTTCTCATATTCACAAATAATGGCAACATAGTCTATACCACAGTTTTTCCTTCTAAATAAAAACTGACTTAATATGGTCAATATTCAGGATAATTTATAAAAGATCCATTAAGTGTTTTAATACTGGCTACAGGATTTTATTGGTGATGATAATTTTCATGACACAACTCAGTATAGATGTTTAAAAGAGATAATTTTGGAGAGAATAGTGAAACTCACAGCTGGGCATGGTGGCATGCCTATGTAGTTCCAGTTACTTGGAAGGCTGAGGCTGAAGGATTGCTTAAACCCAGCAGGTCAAGGCTGTGGTGTCCATGAGCTTGCCACTGCATTCCAGCCTGGGCGACAAGAGTGAAACTCCGACTCAAAAAAAAAAAAAATAGTGAACTCACAAAAAAACATCTTGCAAAGCAAAAAAAGAGAAAAAATGTCCCTTGTTCCATAGCTAAAACTCTTTTATATATCAATGTATGCTGATTATAAAATTAACTAATTAATTACATATAGAAATAGATGTTTACTCTGTTTTTCGTCTCAAAATATCTTTTTTTTTCAAAGAAGTCATATGATTCGACTTCAAGAAGCACACATTTGAAATGAGGGTTTGACACACTATATGGATTATAAATTTCACAATTTTTCTTCAAGAAAAAGAAGATGAGCTCCAGTATTATGAATAATAATTTTTATTTTGAAATAAATTGAAAGTTGAGATATCCATGAATCTTTATTTTGTTCCTTAGATAAATGACTACATTGCTTCCATTTTAAATCTGCTTAATTACTTTTAATAAAAATATTCATTCAAGATTTTATATAAAGAGCTATTAAAATCAATGTATCCAGTGCTATATTTCAGGTACTAAAACTAATGAGAAAATAAAGTCTTCCTTTGAAACAGAGAAATGAATAATTATGAGCAAATATCTCCTTTGAAATTCAGAAATTATAAACATGGCCTAATCGTTTACAATTTGATGTATAAAGAAATCAAATAAATGAAACTAACAAGACTCCACACTTACTAGCTATATGACATCGAGACATTTATTAAGTTATGTGCTTTAGTTTCCTCATCTTTAAGATAAATATGAAAATAATACTGACATCAAGAAGTTGTTTTGACAAATGAGTCTCTCTCTCTCTCTCTCTCTCAACTATCCCCTGGAAGAGGACCCAAGTGCAGTGGCTCATGCCTGTAAGCCTACCACTTTGGGAGACTGAGGAAGACGGATGGTTTGAGACCAGGAATACAAAACTAGCCTGCGCAACACAATGAGACTTCAACTCTACAAAATATCAAAACATTAGCCAAACATGATGGCACCAGCCTGTAATCACAGTTACACCGGAGGCTAAGACAGGATCCCTGGAGTCCAGGATGTCAAGACTACAGAGAGACAAAATCATGCCAATGCCCTCCAACCTGGGAGACAGTGAGGCTCCAAATCAAAAAACCAAAACGAAAACACAAACACACCTCATCAACGAGAGTAACTGTGTAATGAACATTTGTATACCTAATCCTGAATTGTATTGCACATAAAAAAAGACAGTAACTTAAATCGGCATAAAGTAGATTTCTATTATTTAATCTGTATTATATTTGGTTTCATCCATGTTAACTTTAAATTACTTTTTCAATTTAAATGTGCTTTCCCCCCGTGTTACATAATTATTCTTCAGTATTACATTTACTACATTTTATGTTTTCAAAAGGAAAACAAAACTTATGTGGAGTCTGTTCACCTCAAATAAAATAGAAACTGATTTTACCATTTTTTAAATTTTCAAATAATTTTGAATACTTTTTTGGACTAAGCAAGAAGGAATTAAAGTAAAATGCAAAAACATGTATGCCAAACTTTGTTTTAGAATGATTAATGTTATAAGGAAATTTCATAATTTACATAGGATGGTGAAAAATAAATTAAGATATTTAATGCCACCTTTAAATTGAATCTGCTTAATTACTTTTAATAAAAATATTCATTCAAGATTTTATATAAAGAGTATAAATCAATGTAAATTACAGTGTCAACTTACTGTATTTTTAGCTAACAATGTTTATGTAATCAAAGTAGTAATGTAAAACGTTAAAAAATAACAATACATTTTAATGTCTTGTTAATTTTGCCATCTTTCATAAGCAACGAGAGCTCATAAAATGGCAATTAAGTAATTTAAATTCTAAAACATAAAAATATTTAGGTATCAATGTGGGTACACAAGTGCCCCTGTTTGCCAAAGTTAGATACTATTATTCACATTAAACCCTGCCTATTTCAATTCCATGGTAAAGGCATTCACCTGAAATTAATCTTTCTTCTTCTTCTTAGTCACTATGTATTTTTTCCAGGCCATGCTCCACACTTAAATGTGTTCCTATTTTAATTCTGGGCTAAGTTTATTGTAGAATCCGATATTCTATATGAAAACCTGGGATGTGGCAGGAATTTATAAAAGATATGACTAAGTGAGAAGCACCATGACACCTGTTTCTACTTCTGAAAACAGATAAGTGATGACGTTTGGGAACAAGTGAGAAGCACTTAGTAAATGTGAAAATTGTTCAGTGTTGCTAAGAGAAGCTATAGAAGGCAGAGATCAGTGTTGACTTTTGATCAGAATTAAGCGATGGACTCCAGGCGATTGATATTTTCTTTCTTTCTTTTTTTTTTTTTTGAGGTGGAGTCTCACTCTGTCGCCCAGACTGGAGGGCAGTGGCCGCTCCCCGCCACCGCAGCCTCGACCTGCCGGGCTCCGACGATCCTTCCGCCTCAGCCTTCCAAGGAGCTGGAACTACAGGCGTGCGCTACCATGCCCAGCTAATCTTTGATTTATTGTAGAGATGAGGTCTCCCCAAGTTGCCCAGGCGGGTCTCAAACCCGTGGGCTAAGGCAGTCCACTCACCTCGGCCTCCCATGGCACGGGATGACAGGCTGAGCCACTGAGCCTGGCGCGATTGATATTTTCAAAGTTGCTCATATTTTCCATTGTTCATTTATGAGGCTTGAAAAAAGACAAAACTACATGGGGTCTTTAAGAAAATCATGCAAATTACACGCACACACATCACACTAAAGACAAGTAAACATAAAGAGTTATGAAGGGTGTAACAAACAAATATTAAACAAAGAGGGCAAAAGTTGAAATAGTAAAGTCATAAAAATTAAGACATAAGCAAAAGAAGTTCTGTTCATAGAAATAAAAGGAGCAATTAAATATATATAACCATAGATTAAAATAATTCACCAAGATCTAGACAGAATTGTATAGCAGATAAAGAGAAGTCATCATGCAATGATGATAATGATGTATTACACTATCTCATTATCTTGAGAAAGGATAGATGTTGTTGACCTTTTCACTGTATAAACAATATTTTCACTAAATAACAATATTTTCACTAAATAAACAATATTTCAATTGTCAATAGAATACCTGATTGGAAAGGGAACCTAGTAATTCTGGATGGACAATTCAGTACATTGCAAAGCCCAAACAATTAACAGTTTACAGAGAGAAGGCTATAATAATTTAGATTTCAACACGGGAACATAATATTTATATGAGCATTTATATATTTTGAAATCACTGGCATTTTAGAAGTTTTATAAAAATAAAATTGATAAGCAAGAATATTTTTCTCTTATAGTTTTTAACATGTTGGTGCAAATTGTTCTGGTTTCTTCGCTTTGTTGACATAAATGTCTTTGTTTCTTAATCAATACTAAGAAACAAATTATTTATATTATTATTAATATTATTCACAACACAATTATAGAAAGAAACATAGATGAAATTCTACAAACTCTGACTTTCACTTATTTAGCAGTGTTGTGCTTTCCTGTGCTATGTTGAAGCCTCACCTGGTATCTTACACTTTAGGTTCAATAACAGATATTTATCCTAGATTCTAAAATGACATTCCTACTAAAAATCAAAACTAGAGGTGGAGAGGGGTTTCAGCAAGTTTTGGAAATGAAACAAATTAAAACAACGTGTTCAAAGAACAGAAATAAGCCTGATCAAGTCTTTCTTCTAGCTTTTCCTTTTCCAGTATATTTGGTTATATATCATTAGAATAGAATGTAAATTCTAACAGAATATAGGTAGAGTCTAATGAATTGTTGAAAATGGGTTAATTAACAGCATTGTACTATTACCGATTAATATTTGTCAGATATCAGCATAATAACAGCATTACAATATTATTAAAATTACCATAACTTAGTAAGAAATATCATATAAAGCATAATCTGGAATGCCTTATACCCTATGTAGTTTCAATACATATTTGATAATAGTATTTGGTAATAGTAATGATAGTAAAGATAGCCAACATAACTAAAATGTTTCCTTTAACGTTCAACTGACTACTGGTTGAAAACATTGAACACAACATGGTATTCTGAGTGCTACTATAGTAACAGTCTCATACAGAGAATGAAATTGTTTGGTAATATGAGTTCAAATATTTCAAGCTCTTTACTCTCCTTGAATACCTTTTATCCGGAGAAGAATGGTTTGTGACATAGTAAAACTGAAGACTGGAAATATATTCACTATAAGACTGTGTTTCTGGCGTGCTTGATTGCCCTATTCAAAAAATATAACATCATGATAAAAAAGCCTTCTAGTATAACTTCCAGGATTGTCCTGAATTAACATATTCAAGTGTGTGGATATATACTGTGTATAATATATATAAATTATTAGAGTTATCAAAGCAAAAGTTATACTGTAAAAATTTAAGCTAACAGGGAGGATATTACTTAAGCTTATAGCAACAGGAGAAAGAAGCCAGAGCTCAGTCTGGGATCAACTCAGAGAAAACAAAGAGCTAGACCATTGTTAAGATCTGGTGTGGAGATCTGTGTTTACTAATTGGCTTTATCCAAAAGAAAAGTAAACCTTTTCAAAAACTGCAGGAGATAGTTTGACAGTTTGGAGTAAAGCACTTACTGAAGTTAAGTTCCTATATTCCTATAGAATTGGAGAGATAGCTTTCTTTTTATGAAGAATATTTTATTTTTACTATAGATAAGATATATAACATAAGGTTTTGATATACATATATATTTTTCATGATGAGGACATTTCAAAGGCATATATCCCAGGTCCTTGAGAAAGGCACTCCTGGGTTCTAAAACTGGTAAGAAACTTTTAAAAACATACATCTCAAAGGGGCAGATAAACAATTTATAATTATAAGTTTTGTAAAGCAAATGTTCTAAGAAAAGGCAATTCAAGGGCCTAGAGTGAGGAAGAAACACAACAAACTGAGGGAAATGTTAAGGTTTTGTTTTTTTTTTCATAGTAATTTAAACATTAGACTATTATATGGGATGATACATAATAATTTCTTTTTACCCTACCTGATAGGCTAATCTGTATGAGCAATATCAATGAGCTCTGTTGTCTTCCAGCTTCTTTTTTGAGTTTAATCAACCTTACTCAATAAAAGATTAGCATAGGAAGCAAGTGAAATCAAGATATTTTTCTCAGCCCTGCTTGCTAATTTGCTGTGAGTTGGCTGTCTCCCTTTATAAAGACCACAGTTTTATTTGCAGTACCCTCAACTACCCATACTTGCCTCATGTTCTGGAAACTGATAATCATTTGTTTCTTCAAGTCTGCCCATGGGAATGACCCTCTACTGTTCTTGCCTTAGGGTACTTTGGACGTCTTATTGGTTTTTTTAAGCCTTAATCACCTTCCTATGGTCAACAACTTATTCAGAACTTCACAAATTACACAGCTAGGAAAGGATATTCATTTGCTGTTAGAAATCTAACTGGCACAGTTGAAGATTTCAGATTGGGACAATATACTGACATAATTGAAAAATAATTATAATTTGATTTAATTTGTTAGTTTTTTGTTTATTATTTATTTTGTAATTGCATAATATAATACTTTACCCATTTATTGATCAGAATATGTCATATACTTTTTATTTTGGTAAATTTTATTCAATTCAATAAAGAGTTAATTTTACATAAAAGATCATTATCAAGATAATTGATACTATTACAATAAATTAGTTTCTTTTTCTATTAGAATTAGTTTTGCACAAATACAACACCACTTCTATAAAAGGAAAAGGAAAATTGCTTAAAAACTAGCATGCCAATTTCTCTGCCTTGAAATGTATTTTATGAAGGTTATAGTTGGAAAGAGAGTAGGTATCTATGATGATAAGAGGAGGAACAATATTTATTGTTTTGATTTCTCTTGCATTCATGGTAAAAACTAATCTCTTAAATTGTTAAGATTTGTTTTCAAAAAATTCTGTCATAATCAAGCCATCATTCATTATATAACTAAAACATTCTATATGAAAAATAAGGTAATCTAAATTTTTAGCCTAGGCCTTAAATGAAGGGAAAAGGTACAATTCTTAGAATGCTGTACATTTTAATAGGTACTATGCAGCTGTGATTAGTCACAGACTAAATGCCGCCTCGGGAGAGTTGCATAATAAGTCTTTTATTCATCATGTGTGAATCATGAATATTCTGTTGAACGCCTTCATTGTGTAAAGAACTTTAGAAAGTAATGGATGGATCCTGTCATCCTGTATAAACATTGCTAACTGGGAAGCATTGAGAACTGCATTCTCAGAGTTTTAGCAACTTACAGAAAAGTGAATTAAATTTCAGAAGCCTGCAACATGATAAGAGTGGTGAAAGAGAGAGAGTGTGCTAATGACCCTGAAGAGTTGGGAAAACGTTATGGTCATGTCTTTTGAGAAGACCTCCAAAAGGGAGTTAATGGGCATAGCTGAATCTTTGAAAGATATCTTGCTATCAAGAGCCCAAAAGCGTGGCTATCTGTACCAGGGGCAGTCAGCCAGAACCTGCCTCAGCTCAGCTATTCAGTTCCTTGGAGGGACTCTGTGTTTGCACTCAGAAAGGAGTTAGTCCCAATGCCACTTTTCTTTCTCTACCTCCACACTAAGATTAACAGATCTGTTATTTTCTTCCTATGTCTACGTGATAAACTTATGCATCGGGAAAGATATATAAAGGGTTTTTCCATGAAAGTACTTCCCAAGGTATTTAGGAAATGAAACATCAGATATGAGACTACGCTTTAGCACTGTAAATTCACAGTTCTATGACTTACCCAATTACTGAGTTTAAATCAGTATTTTATTTCTTCTTCATTCTTCAGTCAGGCATCAAAATACCTATGTTTTGGGCATTGCTGTCACCCCAAATTGTGACATATTTGTTACTCTATGCTCTTAAATGAGTCAATGCAAATTTTTCTATTTTCTCTTCCTTTTAATGGCAAATGAACTTGTATTTTCTCTTGTCTTACACTCAGTCTTTGAATTTTCTCCCTTGTAATGTCTTCCCATATAGGCCAAATCACAGAGTCAGCTAACCATACTCTTGGAAATACCAAGCATAATTCCCTTCATTTCCTAATAGATGCTTTAACTTCCATGAGGGTATTAAAAGTGAGGCAATGGAATGTCTTGAAGTTCTGAGGATTGCTCCCCTCACCTAACTGACATAAGAGAATTCCTTCTCCATTTGGCAAAAAACAATCCTGATTGGAAAAAAAAATACATGAGTGGATGGAGATGATAACTAACTCTGTCACATAAAACAATGACTTCCAGCTCGTGCACATATTGTGCTTAAATAAAACCATAAAAACTGAAAAAAAAAAAACCCAACAACAACGACTTGTATTTCTGTGTTTATGTTAGACTCATGGCTCAATTTTAGAATTAAAGTTACAAGCTCTCTATTTGTATCTCTTAATGTTTGTGTATGTGTAGATCTGACATACATGTGATATTTTCTTACCTCAGGGTGGTATTACTAAACCAGCTTATACAATTCCTTCAAAGAGCTCTAGCTAATTGGTTAAAGATATGTAAATACTTATATAAATTTAATGTTACCAAAATGCCCAGAAATTTAACACTGCACTTGTAATTGTCTTTTTGAATATCTGCTTCCTAAACTTATACAGATACTCAATGAATAATCTAGCATTTTAACCACAAGGTATTTAGAATTAGTAAAACATAAATATGCACTCAATCAAATAGAGTCATTTTTCTGATAAACTTTAATAGTTATATTTTACAGTAGTTCATCTTAAATTTTTTAAAACTTTTATTAACTTAGAATCTTAGAATATGGCTAAATTGAAGTATGCATAATATGCAGTATATATGTGTGTATTTATGAAAAAATACCAGTTTCTTAAAATACAATGAATTATTCCATAATTTTTCTTAAAAAAGTTGTATGAAACTTGAATGGGTATAAAAAGTTAATATGTTTTACGGACAGAAAATATTGTCATGGTCAAAGCTAGTGATAGACTTTTTATGAGATTTTTAAAAAAACGACTTTAATATCCAATAGCATAATGACGCAGAACTAGGATATAGATTTCTATCTGTTAAAATGATAAAACTTCCTTAGATTATCGGTTTACTAATACAAACAAATGGTAAAAGTTTTTCATTACTTTCTAATTAATGTGCCCAGAAGGCAAAGATTCTTTGATCAGAATCATTTCCTATGCTTTACATTGACTTTATCACGTACTTGATTATTTTAAGAAAAACAAATCTTCTAATTTGTACTAAAAATGAGCTTTTAAAAAATCATATTGCATCATAAATGTACTTTTTAAATCTTTTATTGTCACTGTGACTAAGTGGGTAGCCAAGTATTGTTTCTCAGTGACCCATGATCTTATTTAACCAAGTGTTCAAATCTCTAGACGACTTTTGACATTTTGCTCTCTGCAAACCTAATACTGAATGACAACTTCTGCGCGTAAAACTATCTTTGGTATTTCTCAGAGGGCTCCAGGAAAATCACAAATGATTTGTCTTTTCACCTTGGAAAAGAAAAGTGCTAAAAATAATTAGATTTATTTACTACTGTGTAAATTGCACAGGAAGTGTCATCAAATTTAAAAAAAGATAATTAGCCTTACCTATATCAGATTTGTATGATTCATTTATATAATTAATATAAACATATTAAAACATATGAAATCCCTTGTGTTTTGACAATACTCTCATGGTCCCTTATTTGGTCTTTCTATCAGAGCCCTAATTCTGCGGTATCTGACATTAAGATGACAACGGAATGTTATTGTTAGAGTCTCCAGTACTTCTTTAAATGTAAAATTGGTCACAATTTAACTTCTTTAATTTAAATCCAGCATATTCCAGGCTAGAATTTGCAGTTCGGGATTTACATAACTTACCTATGAATTTAAGACCCTTTACTCAGCTCCCTGTAAATCATGATTATAAGTATGTTCTTAAATTCATATGAATGATCTCTCACCGCCTTGAAACTCACTCTGTTGTTGTTCAAACTAACTCGGTTATTGTTTATAAACTTTTATCAAAATGTGTTCCTGGCCGGACTTGATAGCTCATGCCTGTAATCTCAGCACCCTTTGAGGCCAAGGCAAGAGAATCGCTTGAGCCCAGGAGTCTGAGAACAGCCTAGGCAACATATTCGAAACCTCACCTCTACAAAAAAAATCAAAAAATTAGTTGGACATAGAAGCACGCAACTATAGTCTCAACTAGTCAGGGGACTGAGGTGGAAGGAACTCCTGAGCCCAGGAGGTCAAGGTTGCAGTGAGCCGTGATCATGCCACTGCACTCCAACCGAGTAACAGTGAGATTCCGACTCAAAAGCAATCACATATTCTTCATATGAGGAATTATCTTTTCTCAGTAAAACTATGCAAAAAATCTGAGATATTTCTTTATGACAAAAATTGCATTGTCCTCATCAATACCAGTTATATGAGCTAATAGAGAGAGTCAATAGATTATTAAAATTAAAATGTGCTAAAGAGACACATACAAAAAAAAAAATCAATCTCCAGGACCTATGCTTTTAGCCTTAGCCTTGACTGGCCTTCAGCCCTTCCTGCTGGGCACACACCGACTGGTCCATAGAAAATAAGAGCAGGCTGAGACTTCAAAATCTCCTATCACATCTGGTCTAGGGGACTACAATTTGGCCAATTCAGATACTCTAAAGTACTTTGGAGGACTGGTTAATTACATGAACATTTTTCACCAATTAGGATGAAGCGGGTTTTTCTCCAATAGAAGATAACTCCCTTATCTTTATGCAGCCCTGGACCCCAAAAACTATCTTCTAAAACTTTTTCTCAATGTTTTCACCTTTGAGATAAATAAGTAGAGCATCATTTTGCTAGTTTCTTTCTGAGTTTTTTAATTCTCTTTTATCGCTATATATCTTATATATATAAGTCATTGAGAGCCCTTGGGATATATAGCTATCTATCCCTCCACCAATACCACCTTGTCTTAATTTCTATGGCTATGTCCACTTGTGTGATTTATCTCATTATTTGTTGTCAAGTTTATTTTAACTCTTCTGTGGCCTACAACTTTCCTATAAATTTTAGAGTAACTTGCTTATGACTTCAAAAACTATTGCTAGAATTTTGATACCAATTATATTAAAGATGTAGATTACTTCAATAGATAAGTGACATTATTACTTGACTGAGTCCTCCAATTAATGAATATAGTATGTCTTTCCACTAATTTAAGACTTCTTTGATTTATTTCATTAGCATTTTGTAATCATCAGTTAGTTCTCTACAAACAATATCACTGGAAAATTGATCTTATACTCCGCTGGAAAGGCTTTTACATTTGTATGCCTTACCCAGAGTAAGGCCAAACCCAGAGGGCTCAATCCAAGGCCTTTGTGTAGTGATTGGATGTGAAGATTGCACATGTATTCCCCAAAGCATCTCTGATGCTTATGCCCTTACCAAAAACATTCAAACAGCAAACCAAAAGAGTGCACTGGCTTGCCACGGTCATCCTCCATTGAAATTTGGGCTTAAGATACTAGAAGCCTCTCAACTGCCTCCCTTTAAACCTGCAAGATTATTTTCCTCCCTTACTGAAATTTTAATAATAGTTCTGTTTATTAAATTTCTAGGTATATCTTTCAGTAAATGCTTACTCTCTCAAATGCTCTAGTATAACAGCAAAGTCAACAGAGGACTCAGCTAGGTCCTCTTTCAGGTCCAAAAAGAACACGAGGCCAAGTCCTTCCCCTGAGAATTTCTTGGTTCAACCCCAACCTCACAGTTAATCTTTTTTATCTCTAATAATATTTAAGGACAGATTTTGTCAGTCTAAAACAATAGAGAGAATGGACCACCAAGTGCTCTCAATAGCCTATTTCTTACTCTCTTTTTGCCCTAATCAAACTATGGTCAAGATTCTGTCCTCCCCAAATGCCCCTGACCTGTGCTTCTTTTCAAGACAAAGTACTAAAAAAAGGAACATGTCCCAAGATCAATTTATTCTAACTGACCACGGCGAGACAAACTGTCAGGTCCCTGTACATTGTTATTTCCCCTGATTTCCAATTTTTAAAAAAATGTTTCTGCCAAGCTTTGCTTACCCCTTGTGCTATCTAAAAAAAAAAAGTTTTATTTCTATTTGCTTTTGGGATGCACGCAGTTCCTGCATTCAATGCATTCTCCCTATCACAATAGTCTGTCCAAATAAAATGTCCCCTTGTACACACCAGATTTGTTTTTATTTGACACTAGCAAAAACATTTATATACAAGTTTTTGTGTATATAAGTTTTCATTTTTTCTGGGAAAAATGCCCAAGAGTGCAATTTCTGGGTCATATGATAATTGAATGTTTAGATTTTTAAGGAACCCACCAAACTGTTTTCCATAGTAACTGTAGCATTTTATAATTCCATTAGCAATCTAATTCAGGTTCAACTCATCCACAATTTCAACATGTCCCCACCAGCATTTGATATTTTCACTCTTCTTGTTAATTTAGCTATTCTCATACTTGTGTAATTATATCTTTTCGAGGTTCAATTAGTATTTCATGGTAGTTCATTATATTGGAAATCTTTTGTTCTGTTTTTAACCATCTGTATTTCTGCTTGCATAAAATGCCTGTTCCCGCCTTTTGCCTATATTCTAATTGGTTTGCTTTACTACTGTTGGAATTTAAGAGCCCTTTATATATTCTAAATATTAGTTTTTCAATGGATATATGATTGGTAAATATTATCTACAAGTCCATTTTTTTTTTTTTTGTCTTTTTCACATGGGCTTTTACAAAGCAAAAGTGTTTGATTCTGGTGAATTCCAATTGATCTTTTCTTTTTCATTTGTGTTCTGCTGTGGTATCAATTCTAAAATATCTTTACATCGCCCTAGACCCCAAAGATTTTCTTCTAAAACTTTTTCTAAATGTTTTTACCTTTGTGATAAATAAGTAGAGCATCATTTTGTTAGTTTCTTTCTGAGTTCTTTATTCTCTTCTATCGCTATATATTATATACATATATATAAGTCCTTGAGATATATATATATCCGCCACCAATACCAGTTTGTCTTAATTTCTATAGTTATGTCCAGTTGTGTGATTTATCTCATTATTTGTTGTCAAGATTATTTTAACTATTCTGTAGCCTAGAATTTCCCTATAAATTTTAGAATAACCTTGCCTATGACCAGAAAATATTGCTAGAATTTTGAAACTGATTATATTAAATGTGTAGATAACTTTAATGGAGAAGTGGCATTATTACTTGAGTCCTCTAATTAATGTATATAGTATGCCTTTCCACTAATTTAAGTCTCCTATAAATGATTTCTTTAAAATGCAGTTTATGTAGAATCATTTTATTATATAGACGTGTGAATTATTTTTGTTTTGTTTTGTTTTGGTCTTATAATCTGTGACCTAAAAACTCACTCATGTCCTTCCTAAACTCACTCATTAATTCTTAGTATTTCTTAGATTTTTGACTTTTTTCTTTGTAGAAAATAATATTTCTGCACGTAGCAATAATTTTATTTCTTCTTTTCTGATCTGTGTGCATTATATTTTTATTAATAATCTTTTTCTTAGATTAGCGACTAGACCTTTTACTCTAATAATGGTGCTTTTTTTCTTTTTCCTTTTTTTTTAGCCTTAGGTAGATGTAAGATATATAGTTTTTGCTGTTGTCTTTGTTTGTTTTAGATGTTGTTTTTCTAGATAAGCTAGTTCATCTGCCATACTAATTTGTCTCAAATCTTTAGCATAAAGAGATGTTGGATTTTCCTAAGTGCTTTTTGTGACTCCATTGTTAAAGTCATATGCTATTTTTTCTTTAATCTGTTGCCATGTGGCTTACATTATACATTTTGGAATGTTGAACCAACTTTCTGTACAAGACATAAATCCCACTGGCATTGTTACATATGTCTTTCCATATATTTTCAATTTTGATTGGCAATATTCAGTTAAAGGGTTTTATGTCTAAGTCAACTAGGGAAACTGATTTATAGGTTTTGTTTTTGCTTTTGTGTGTATGCCTTTATTTTGTTATCTGGATAATACTGGCCTGATAAAATGAGTTTGAAAGTATTTTCTCCTCTTCTATGTTCTTGATAAGATGGTTTCAAATGGTGTTAATTCTTACATAAATGCTTGACAAAAATTTCTATCAATACATTGAGTCCCTGAGATTCTTTTTTCTAGTAACTTTTAATTACTAAATTCTTATCTTTAATGGTTCTAGACCTAATCACATTATATTTTCAATTTTGAGGTTCAATAGTTTATGATTTTCAATAAATTGTTTTATTTCTTTTGAGCTGTCAAATATTTGAGTGTATGGTTATTAACAGAGTTCCCTAAATATAATTTAAGGGTTGTAGGATATGTAGTGTTGCTTTTTATTTCATTCCTGATACTGACAATTTCTCTCTGTCTCTCTCCCCCCTCCCTCTCCCCAATGTGTGTGTATGTGTGTGTCAATTTTGATGGAGGTTTATTAATTTGGGGGTTTTTTTTAAAGCCATTTTTTGTTTCATTGATTTTCTGTTCTCAATTTTGTTGATTTCTGTTCTCTTTATGGTTTTCTTCCTTCTATATGCTCTAATATTGAAGTCCTCCAATATAATTGTGAATTGATGCATTTTTCCTTTCATTTCTATCAGATTTGCTTTATGTATTTTGAGCTTCTGTTGGTGTATTCCTGATAGGCTGGTCCTTTTCACATTATATAATATTTCTCATTGTCCCTAGTAATTTTATTTACTACCTTATCAACTATTAATATTTGATTATATCTACTTTGTAACTATAATAGCAGACATCAGCAAGTGCTTTGTTTTATTTTTATCTGTTCTGGCAACATTGAAAGGTATATTTAGTCTATTTACATTTAACATACTTATTGAACTGTCAAAATTTCAGTGGACCATCTCATTATTTGTTTTCTATGACTTTCTTCTGCTTTTTATTTGTTTCTTTTGCTTGTCCTCCTACAGATTACTAGCATAAATCTTAAAGATTTCATCTTGGTTTATTTAAGTGATTCTGAATGTATCTCTTTGTATAATTTTGTACAAACATAATTTTATAGTGATTGGGTAGAGGTTTATGGTAACAAAAATACTACAATATACGTATATGAGTTGCAGTTTAACTGTACAGACTTTATAACACATTGAGTGAAGTGTGGGAGCTTCATTTAATTTAGGTCTCTTTGCTTTTCAAAGCTATTGTCTGAGTATCAGATGGTTTTATAATTTTTTATTTCAACCCTCAAATTTAATGTATAAAACTCATGAGCACTGACAATTAAGTTCGTGAACTCATGCTAGAAAAGGTGCTACATACCTCGTTGCCGAACATTACTACAGTCACCTTCAAAGTACTCCCTTTGAAAAGTCATGTGCTGACACCAGCACATGGTCCACCCATCAAAGCAATTTTGGAACGCTTTCTGGAATGGCCAACAGAACTGCTGTCATATTATCCTTGATGTCCTGAATGTCTTCAAAATGTCTTTCTTTCAATATTTCCTTTATCTTTAGTAAAGAAAAAAGTCATTGGGAGCCAGGTCAGGTGAGTAGGGAGGGTGTTCCAATACAGTTATTTGTTTCCTGGCTAAAAACTCCCTTGCAGACAGTGCCGTGTGAGTTGGTGCACTGTCATGGTGCAAGAACTCCTGTGGAGCCATTTTTGCATACACCTTTATCATGCCAAGATGTTCAGTTAAAGTTTCCCTAATTGGTTTTCTATCGATGTTTATTTGGTATACTATGCTTCTCACAGTCAGTCAATGATTTTACACACCATTCGATTAATTTTTGGAATGTTTTCATCAGTTCTGCTCGATACTGGCTGTCCTGACCTCTCTTCATCAGTGATACTATCTCTAACCTCAGAAAAACATTTAATCTATTTGCACACTGCCGTTTTCTTTGTGCACTATCCCCAGGAACTTGGATAAACATGATTTCACTGATTTCACTTCCACACTCGCCAAGTTTAACAAGAAATTTAATGTTTTCTCATTACTCAAATTCAAACTCTGACATTATCACAATGACAGTTCTGATATGGACATTTCAGAAAAAGGGTTCCAAAATTTCTTTAATGGGAGGACTAAGTGATAGCATCAGTGCATAGCTTCCCAAGAGGAGTATTTTGAAGATGACTGTAGTGATATTTAGCAATGAGGTATGTAGCACTTTTTTCTAGGCCAAGTTCATGAACTTAATATCAGATCCCGTATGTACTGATATGTCTGCTTTTCCATTTGTCCTACTTTTCTGATGTTTCATGATTCTTTTATCATTTCCTTCTTTTAGCCAATACTTAACATGTGGATCTGCTAGGAACAGATTTTAATTATTATTGGTCTTGGAATACTTATGCTTCCCTCTCATTCCTGAAGGTTGGTGCTACTAGTTACAGAATTGTCAGTCAACAGTTCCTTCCAAAAATTAAAACTTGTGCTGTTTCTTTCTTGTCTCTATGGTTTCAGATGAGTAAATTGCAGTTATCCAAACTATAATTATTTATAGGTAACTTGTCATTTCTCTTGATGTTTTCAAGTTATTCTTTATCCATCATTTTCAATAAATATACTATGTCTTGACTTGAATTTCTCTTGAGATTCACACTGCTTCTTGGATCTGCATGTTTGTGTCTTTACCACATTTGGGAAGGTGTCAGTCATTGCAGTAGTTTCCTTTTATCTACAACCATGGCTAGAAAATGTTAAATGGAAAAATCCAGAAATAAACAATTCCGAATTTTAACACTGCGTGTCATAGTGAATAGCACAATGAAATCTTGTATTGTCCTGTTTCAGTCCACCCAGGACAGGAACCTTTCCTTTGTCTGGTATATCAATGTTGTAGGCTACTCTTACTCAACTGTTAACTACTTAGTAGCCATTTCAGTAGTTACATAAAGAGTCATGGTGTCACAGTGTTTATGTTCAAGCAACTCTTAATTTAATTAATAATGGCCTCAAAGTAGAAGAGGAATGATTTTTATATATGCCAAAGAAAAGCAGTAAAGTGCTGTTTTTCTTAAGTGAAGAGGTAAAAGTTCTCAACAAGAAAAAAGCCCAGCAATATATGCTGAGGTTGCTAAGATCTAGGGTGAAAACAAATTTTGCATCTGTAAATTTGTGAAAGACAAGGAAATTAGTGCTAACCTTGCTGTTGCATTTCAACCTACACAAGTTGTAGCCACAGTGCATGATACATCCTTAGTTAAAGTGGAAGAGGCACTAAATGTGTGAGTGTAAGACATAAATAGAAGCATGCTCTGATTAACAGCAGTCAGGATGGATAATATTAATGGTTTCAGGCATCCACTGGGTCTTAGAGCATATCCCTGTAGGTGAAGAAGAACTACTGCATTTTTCAAACATTATTTTAGCCCTACTCTTTCTCCTTTACCTCTGATGATCCAGTGAATACATGTTAGTCCTTGTATTATTTACCCTCAAGTCCATCTTTATTAAGATATGATGATTAGGAATCTATATTCTCTTGTTACTTAGATAAGGCACTAACTGCACTAATTATATTATCTAGTATCACCATTCAGCAATTGGTTCTATCCAATGAGTTTTATATTTATTACTGTGCTTTTCCATTTTTTAGCTCTATTAACTTTATTTGTAATTTTTAGAGATTTTTAAAATTTGGCTCAACAGCATTAATTGGATGTTGAAACATTTTTAGAATGGTTCCCTTAAAATCTGTCAGATAACTAAAACATCTGTTTCACCTCTACATTGGCATTATTTATTAATCTTTTCTAATTCATGTTGTGATTTCCTTGTTTCTTGAAATCATGCAATTTTCAACTTTAATTTGGACCTTTGTCTCTTATGTAAGGAGACTCTAGGCCTTATTAAAATGCTTTACTTTATTAGGCAGTTACTTTCCGTTTTCCATGCAAGCTTTGGCCTAATTTTATGGCATTTTAATTTGCATATCATTTGAGATAGGCTTTTGACCTGCTTTATTTATCTGGTGGCATTATTTCCACCTCACAAAGAGGAAGACATTTCTGTATTTCAGGCCAGTGGGTGTTTCTTGGTAGGAGAAAGTAGTGTGTGATTCCCCCATGGGTGTCCCATGGAGTCCCTTGTGTCACTGGATCAGAGAGGAGAGTCTTAAGCCCAAAGGGATAATGAACTTACCTGGTCTAGGTCACTCACTAAAACTAGATCTGCTTTGCCCGTTCTACCTGTCTGTCCCAATGTCTCCAGGTAGAAGAAGACCTCAGTCCATAGAGACAAGAAGCTTCCAAGAGTTTACTTCCTCCTGTAGCAAGCTTTGTCTTGCTTGTTCTACCTGTCCATCTCAGAATGTCTTGCCAGAACATGGGAGTTTCACTGGGAACTCAAAGCAAGTTCTTTCTACCCGTGAGCCTGCATGATCAGAAATAAGTTATTGACTTCAAAAACACAATGATCGACAGTCATTGAATTAATATTCCCATTAGAAAAGGAAGAAATTGACCCAAAAAAGGAGGTAACAGATCCTATGCCATTCAGAAACCCAGTGGGGCAGATATTACATTTTAAAGCTCCAAGATAATCTCTGATGACTCTATGTCTCACAACTTGGGCACACTGGGGCAAGGAGTAGATCCCTAAAGCTGCAGGCATGTCCTACCCATGGCTTCGCTAGGCACAGCTCCCGAGAGTTGATGCTGTTGCCCATGGCTTTTTCAGGCTGAGTGATTGCATGTTTCTGGCGGGTCTCCTCCTCTGAAGTCTGAAGGGCTAAGACTTATGGCTTGTGTTCCCTGGACCAGTGGTCTGAAAAGTACCTGGGGCCCTTTGAGTCATGGCTGCAGCCCGAGTGGCCAGAATGTGGGGAACAGCATCTCAAGGTGGCTTAGGGTGGCTGTTCTCTGGGTCTGGCCCCTCAAAGCATTTTGACCTCTTAGGCTTCTGAGACTGAGATAGAAGGCAGCTTTAAAGACTTCTGGAAGAGCTTCAGACACTTCTCCCCATGATCATGACTAAGAGTAGCTGCCCTTCTATTTAGAGATTCATCTGTGCTGATCTCTCCAGCAAGTGGTTGCCCCGCCGCCCCTTGGATTCCTCTCCCAAAAACCTTCTTTCCCAAATTTTCCAAATTTGTATACGCTGCTTCCCTTTTAATTATATGTTCCGACTACGTCATTTCTTTGCTTCCATATCTGATCATAAACTGTCAAATGAGCCACAGCCTTTTGAACACTTTGCTGCCTAGAAACACAATGCAGCCAAGCTCTTTGCTGAGGCTTAATAAGTGTGAGTTCTGCTCCAGCTCCCAATAAGTTTTTCATTTCCCTCTGAGAACTCATCAGCCTTGCTTGCATTGTGTATGTTTCTATCGACATTTTGGTCACAATCACTTAATCAGGCTCCATTAAGTGTACACTTCCCTGTACCTTCTTTACTTTTTCTGGGCCCTCCAAACCCTTCCAATCTAAGACCCTTACCCAGTTCCAAAGTCACTTCCGCATGTTCAGATATCTTCACAGCAACACCCTACTCTCTGTACCGATTTTTTGTCTTATTCTGAATTGCTGTAAAGGGGAACTGGAGGCTGAATAGTTTATAATGAAAAGACATCCTAACAGGCAAGAGAGGAAGAAAGAGAAGGAGCGAATCCAGGCTTGTTTAACAACCAATGGGAACTGGAGACTCCACTAATTACGGTGAGGTCAGCACAAACTGCTCCTAAGGGATCAGTCTCCATGACCCAAACACTGACCACCGGGCCCTACTTCCAAAACTGGGGATCAGATTTTAACATGAGATTTGGAGGAACAAATATCCATACTATATCACTGTTTCAATGCCCACTTTTCATGCAAGTTATATATATACAATTTTTAAATTTAGGCTAAAAATATCTAAATTAATTGTCATTGTTCTATTGCATGAATACAATGGTTTATCATTTCAATATTTTATGTATTACTTCTGTATTGGCTTCAATAAGCATGGTATAAATTTTAAAAGAAACAAACTCTCAACTGGTTTTCCTTCTCAAGAAGACTTGTTACTGGCTTTTTAAATTGTTTTTAAGACACAGTCTACCGAGCATATGCATGTATATTTATATATATTTTTCTTTCTTTCTTTATGCACGTGATACCACATTTTACAAAATGTATTTACACTAATTTCTTCTTAAGAACATATCTTGGGAATTGTTCTATATCTGTAGATATAGTCTCAACACTATTTTCAATGGCAATACTATTAAATTATTGGATTTATTATAATTAATTCCACCTGTACCTTATGCTAAATATTCCAGTTTCAACAGAATTTGGTATGCAAATACTAAAAGCACTGACTATTCCACCAAGGCTGAATGATCTGAAACTGTATCCTACTTTCTTTTAGATAGATAGATGGATAGATAGATAGGATCATTTTAAAGATACAGGGTACAATTCAGGATTAAGTATACAAGTGGACATCTTACAGGCAAAGTTTGGACTTTCCTTTGGTCCCCACTTTGCCGGATTTGAGATCAGGTACCTTTTTGGATGTTTTATGTCCCCCCCAACCCCTGCACCCTGGCAGTATCCTGCTACTTTCCGACTTTCAAACTCACAGTTTATTATGCCACAGTTTTGTGGATGCTGGCAAAAGATGTGAGACTCCTGTGGTAAAGACAAAAGGCATCTCTCATAGCAATAGAAACAGCCAGAGTATTGACATTTGCACTAATTCTCACTGCCCCAAGGATTTAAAGAGAGCCAAGTGATGTCTGCACATTCAATGGGCAATGTTACAGAAGAAAAACTCTGATTTAAAAAAAAAACCCTGGGCTGTGAGTTCGCTTGAATATATTTTTTCCCCCAGAAAAAGATACTATCTTTATTTTACTGTTTAGCAAACAAACCTACCATTTACTCTTATGGGAGATATTATCTCTATTTTCCAAGGCTGTTCACTTGACAAATGTTTTTTTAGAGAAAGTCTAGAGCAAAAGACTGTCAGTGCCTCTGTGTATTGACATGCAGACATGTGAAAGATGTCTGGAGAATTGTCTATTGATATCTGCATTCAATGTCACTTCACTCATATGTGTTTTCAACTGAAGGATGAATTTCTAGTAAAAAATTACAGAGTCATACTTACAATTTTGATAAACATTTCTAAAACATTCATCAGCGATGCATAATTTCCACTATCTCTAGCAATATTATTACCTAAAACCCACTCAACTTCCATGATTTACTAAAGTTTGTAACATTTAAAATCTTTCAGAAAAATTACAAAATCTAACAATTAAATTTGCTAACTTGCCACTGTACACTTACACTGGCAGCACTATACAAACAACTTGGTAAAGTTTATAACCTTAGTTATGAAAGTTATATCAGAGTCTCCCATCTGTGTTTATGCCTATGTGTGGCAGTGTCTTGCGGAGTGGTATGATTGTTTTTGTGTGGTGTAGTGAGAATGTGGGAGTTTGAATTAGAGCACCAAACAAATACTAAATTCTTGCTAAACTTGGCAAGAGTGGAAGTGAGATCAGGGACATATTAGTACAAATTTATGAGGATAAGGCCATGAAGAAAACAGCGGCATAAAAAAATGGATTAAATGTTTTTCTGAGGGGAGAGAAAGCATCACTGATGAAGAGAGGTCAGGATGGCTAGTAACAAACAGAACTGATCAAAACATTGCAAGAGTGCGTCAAATTGTGTGTCAAAATCATTGACTAACTGTGAGAAGCACAGCAGACCAAATAAACCTCCCCAGAGAAACAGTTAGGAACACCTTAACTGAAAATGCTGGCATGAGAAAGACATGAACAAAAATGGTCCTGAAGGAACTCTTGCATCACAGCAGTGTACCAGCTCACAAAACACTGTATCGAAACACCCTCTCTACTAACCTGATCTGGCCCCCAGTGACTTTTTACTTTACCTGAAGATAAAGGAAATATTAAAAGGAAGACATTTTCATGACATTTGGGATATCAAGGATAAAATGAAGACAGCTCTGATGGTCATTCCAGAAAAAGTTCTAAAATTGCTTTGACAGGCAGACTAGGTGCTGGCATTTGTGCATAGCTTCTTATGGGGAGTTCTTCAAAGGTGATTGTAGTGATATTCAGCAATGAGGTTTTTAACACTTTTTCTAGGATGAGTTTGCAATCTTAATTGTCATACCTCATATTTTTTTCCTAATTATAAATATTGTATTTCTTTTGTCTGTTTGACATAGCATTTTTAATGTTTGAGAGACATCTATATTCTACATGTTCTGTTTTTTCAAACTTTACATTAATTTTACTACAAGATTGTATTTTTTATACTAACTTTGGAAGCTTTTCATATATTAAGGCAACTTAGAATATTTTTTGTTTGTCCATGAATTATAATTTTTTTATACTATTCCTTTTGACTGTTTTTTTGTAATGTTTTGTTTGTTTCACAGTCTGTTAGGGTTTTATGTATGCAGAAATACCTGTCTGGTTTTTTCAAGGCAATTGGATTTGTGGCATTTTTATAAAGACTTTCTACATTCTTTTTTGCTAATTTATAATACTTCTATGTGACTTGGTTTCACATTTAATTTTTAAATCTCTTTGTAGCCGGGCTCGGTGGCTCAGCCTGTAATCCTGCGCCTTTGGGAGGCTGAAGTGGATTGCCTGAGCCTGCGGGTTTGAGACCCGCCTGGGCAGAGAGACCTCATCTCTATAATAAATCAAAAACTCAGCCGGGCATGGTAGCACATGCCTGTAATTCCGGCTACTTGGAAGGCTGAGGCGGAAGGATCGCCGGAGCCCAGCAGGTCGAGGCTGCAGTGGCCAGGAGCGGCCACTGCACTTCAGTCTGGGTGACAGAGTGAGACTCCAACTCAAAAAAAAAAAAAAAAAGCAAAAACTCTTTGTAATGTATTCTATGATATTAGAAATCCAAATTTCATTTTTTCCTGTTTTTCCAATTTTTTAATTTAAAAATATATCTTAATCATCTTAGTTAACTGATTAGTGATAACATTTTTACTTTATATCTATATATGATTTGGATTTTATGTCCTTCTAATTTATTTACCACAATTACAGTGTCTTAATTATTTAAGCTTTAACGTTCAAAGACATGACTAATAAGATTAGCACACCTCCTATATAGTTTCTGAAAAAATATTAAACTTTTATTTATTTTTAATTTTAGAATATGCAGCTCACTTTCTTTATTTCTAAAAAAAACCTTTTCTATGTCTTTGGGAATCTATTTTTGATTTTAGATTTTAAAATGTTTAGATTGCACTGATATGTTTATGATGTTACATTTCTGTTCACAATAATGTGAACAGAATATATGCTTGATTTCTTTGATATTTCTTAGCAACGTCTAGAAAGGTTCATTACAAAAATCTTAACTATTTCTTGATAAGTTTTTCTAGGTATTTCCTATCTTGTCACTATTCAATATGGTATATTTCTACCATTTATAAAATTGTTTATTAAGAAATTTATTTAAGCATATTAACTTTATATGCAGGCAAACTTGTTATATTACAGGTAATAGATTGTCATTTGGTTCTTATATGATTTTTAGAGAAACTAATATCATATGTAAATAACAATCGATTTTTCTATATAGCATTTCAATATTTGTTTTACTGAACTGATTATATCAACTATTTCTTACATTTAATGTTGGTGCTTAATATTGGCAAATTATGACATCCCTTTCTTTGCTCTCATATTAATGAGAAAACATACTTAGTCAATTTAGAAGCATAAACATATCATTATTCCATTAGTATTTTATTAAGAAAATTCTCTCAGAAATATTCATAGATTATTTTACAGATACTTTTAAAATATATGAAATATGTATATTATATGTATGTTCATCTTATTATTTTCTGTATAAGCCAATAATTTGATGTATCTTAATATATTTTCTTATAATAATTTTTGTATTACCCTAATAAGTTGTGTTGTTTTTTAAAAATTGATTCTATATGCTGTTTAATTATCTGTTATCTAAGATTTTTTGTTTTGGCATTTATAAATAAATTTGGTGTTTTTTTTAAAATTTATTTTCTCTTTGCTAGAATTATTCATTTATATTTGTCTCAAATTATACTAATTTTCTCTATGTTTTCAAATTTATTTGTATAAATTTTAAAGGTTGTTTTTTCCTTTTTGGCGCTTAACCTCCTGTCATTTTTTCAGTTTTTGGTATCTGACAATTGTCTCATTAGTCCTTGACTTAGATTAGCTGAAGGAGAGTCCATTTATTTTCCCAAGAAATAGCCTATAGTTTTATTTATCATGGTTTCTGTGTTTCTAAGTTTAATATTATGATTTCCTCTCCATCAAATGTGTCTTATGGGGTTCAAAAGAGAAAGGTGTTTCAATATAGTGTATAAGATAATCTTTTTTTAAAAATGATGTTGAACTAAATATTTAATTCTCTCAATTTTCCTATTTTACTCTTGTTTTAAAGTTAGGATATTCTTACTCTTTGAATTATTATTATTATTATTATTATTATTATGGATCAATATTCTAAAGCAGTATTGGATTTCTGTTTTATTCTATAAAATGTGTTTTTCATGTTTGTGCTTCATAAATTTTCATGAATAAGTTTTTTTGTCATGTTTGTTTTTGTCTTTATTTAGTTCTTTACTAGTTGCTAATATTGCTACCTTTATTATCAGGAAGTATTTCTGCTATTTGTCGTTTTTGAAACTTACCTAATTTTTTACACCAGTTATAATTTTTCTACAAGTACTTTGCAAGAGAAGTATTCTCTCTTTTAAAGGTAAAAGTTAGTTTATTTCAATTTAGTTGCCTTGTTATGTTATTAATGTCTTCAAAGCTCTTATTTATTGTTATACACTTGATATGTCATAAACTAAAATAGACAATGCTGTCAGATAAGAAATTATTTCTAGTTATCTCTTCTTTTATCTGATTTTATTTTGCTTTTTTTTTTTTTGAGTTGAAGTCACACTCTGTTGCCCAGGCTGGAGGGCAGTGGCACACTCATAACCACTGCAGCGTTGACCTGCTGGGCACTGGCAATTTTTCTGCCTCGGCCTTCCAAGTATCTGGAACGACAGGCTACCACACCTGGCATATATATATATATTTTTTGTTGTTGTTGTTGTTGTTGTTTTTGTTGTTATAGAAACGCGGTTTTGCCAAGTTGCCCAGGCTGGCCTTGGCCTCCCAAAATGATGGGATTACAGATGAGTCACCGAGTCCTGCCAAAAAAGATACCTTTATGCCTAAAACAAAAATATAAACGAAACTTCCAAACTTAGTAACGATATTTAACATCAGTGGATTTCACTACTTAAGTAATTAAATGTTAATATCACTTCATAAGAGTGATCAAAGTTTTTAAAGGGCACAATTAGTAAATTATTATGTTTTGTAAAGATTTAAATTCCACATCTTTTGTACACACACATACACATAGCTTGGCTACAGCAACATATGTGCATATGTGTGTATATATGATTTTGATTTAACAGGAAAGTAAACAAAAGCACAAAATCCTTTAAGATTTTGTTATTGTATGACTGTCAAATTTTAAAATATTTTTTACAATAATGACTAATTGAGAGTTGCCCGTTCAAAATGATTTGTCAAGAACAATGTAAACTATGGAAGAATCCTGGTGTAGAACTGATTCATGTATCATTATCTGCACATGTATATATTTTTCCAGGCCGCCTTATGCATTTGGGATAGCTTTCAGCTATAGCTATATCAATCGTATTTTATAGACACACCATAATCTATTCTCTACCTTTATCTTGTGGTTAATGAGAATGTGACCAGAATGGCATTCCATTTAAATTATGCCTACATGGAATGTATTTATCTAAAGCCTGAAATTGAAAAGAGGATTTTTTTCGTCTGTATTAATATTTGTGCCCTTTATTTCTTTTCATGCCTAATTTCACTATCTAGAACCTCCAGTACAAGGCTGAATAGAAGTGATGGGAAGATACATTCTTGCTTTATTCCCAGTATAAATTGGAAAAATGCTATTTTTCATCAAGGATGCTGTTTATTTTGAATTTTTTAATAGATATATTCTACCATGTTGAAAAAGTTCTTTGTTTTACTTTTTTTTCTGAACAAACATTGAATTTTATCAAATGGTTCTTCTTTGCCTATCAAGATAATCATTTTTGTTGTTTTTATGAATAATATAGCCAAATATATTAATTAATTTTAAACGTTGGAACAAATTGATTTCTGGAATAAAACTCCTTTAAGTCACACTATATTATTCTTTTTATTTGCTTTTTGTCCATTTTATGAGAGTTATTTGTATGTAGTTTTACTGCTGCAATGTCTTTATCTGGCTAGGTGTCAGAGAATTGCTAGACTCCTAACTTTAATGAGAAAGTCCTTTCTCCATTTTATTTTCTGGAAGGGTTCATGTAAAACTGACATTCATTCATCCGTTAATGTTTGGTAGAGTTCACCATGAAAGCCATCTAAGCCTGCATTGTGTGTGTGTGTTTGTATGTGTAAAAGGTTTTTTTAAAGTAGTATCTTTATAGGTAAATAGATATAGAATGTAAATTAAAATTAGAAGTATTTCTGTCTTTTAAAAAAATGTGTGCATTTCATTGAAGTTTTCAAAGATACTGTCATAAATTTGTTCTTGACATTGGCTTAATTTATTTTAAAGTTTGTAGGAACTTCTATTGTCTTTCTGCTCTGGCTTGTGGAATCCAGTGCTAATCCCAGATCTCTGTTTTCTTGTTATTGATATGCCAGAATTCTTTTTTTTTTTTCTGGTGGTTTGGCCTTGGACAGTTTTTTTCACAGGTGCTCTGATCTATACTCAACTCAAGATTAGAGAAGAGCTTTCTCAGCTAACGGGAACCGTCTCTCCTGTGTTCAGTTATTTCTTCTCCAGTAATCTGTCCTGGAATTTTACCCACCTTGGCCTCCATGAACTCTGAACTCTGTCTCTTCTACTTAGAAACTGCTTGTTTCTGTCTGAATATCCTTTCTCTGTGCCACAGCCCAGAAGCTCTCCAAGCAATAAATTGGGACTATTGTAAGGATTATCGGATTCTTTATTCCTTCTCTCAGGGAGAAGTATCCTTTGTTGCTTAATGTGTGAAAACTGTGTGTGTGTGTGTGTGTGTGTGTGTGTGTGTGTGTGTGTGCACGATACCATGATACACATAAATTATATGTGGACTTCATCATGACTGGAAAAGTTCTGGCCATCAGGTTTTTTATGAAGGAATGAATAGCAAGGCAGTATAATATGAAAACATTTTCCAGAAATGTCCATGGGCGCATTGGAAAAATCTGTGTCCCTTTTATAATTTTCTTAGGTTTCTGTTTCTAGCCACATTCATATTTTATAATTAGGTTGGTTAGTTAGTTAGTTAGTTAGTTAGCCAGTTAGCTAGTTAGTTAGGTAAATAAGTTAGGTTTTGGCCGGGATATGAAACCTAATTCAAAAATAAATGCTATAACGTAGAAGAAAGAAAGGGTAGCTTAAAAAAAAATCTCATTCTGGTGAGAAAAAAAAAGGCATTTTTCAGTCAGGGAAAATATAATTCTACCTTAATATATAATGTAACAATTTATAGCAAATTTCAAAGCTTATTGGCAATATAGGAGACTATTTGGTTCACTGATTTATATTTTATTTCAATAAAGGAGAAAAGTACAGATGCTTTGAACTTTAGTTCAGAGCTCAATTAACTTTGAAAGGTTTGAAAGTAATTTCCAAGGCCATACAAGTATCTAATGAATCAAGTGCCAAGGGAGGTGAAAGTGCTTGAGCAAGAGATAATAATAAACCTCCTCCTTTTTGACCCACAAATCGTGGATGACTTCCTTTATCCTGGTAAGTAGGACAACAGATTTCTCATGCTCAAGATGAAGTAACTCAAATAAGTATAAAGGGAGTAAGGTGCTTTTTATAAAATAAATGAACAATCTTTAAATAGAACAAATACATCTGAATAATTAACATTTCTGTCAAGCGGTTTTGCTCTGGCATTTCTTTCTATCTTAGAGCGTAAAATTATTTCAGAAGAAATTTTAATAAGTTTTTTTTTCCCATCACCTCACCTTCTCTCAAAAAGCATGGGAATCTTTCAAAAAATACCGTATGTTTATTGTTTCGATACTCTTTTAGATGACTTGGTAATACCACCTTACTGGCTTGGGATTATTTAAATAAATTATGTGTGTGTTCTTTCCTTCTTCTCTAGTTTTTACTGATATAAAATCCTGCAAAGTGTTCTTTTAAAATTGAAAAAAAAATGCAACTTTACCTCTATGGCATGAAACTCCTCTAGAAAGAAGAACCACGTGGGCTCATATGTTCTTCATCTCATGCCATTTCATCTCAAGTTGGTTAAAAAAAAAGGATACTACTTACCATCAAGTGTCACTTTCTCTAGAAGATATCATAGGGAAATAACAGTAATTTTTACGTACAATATAGGACACTAGCGAATATACTAGTCATTACTTATGATTAACATTTTGCCATATTGCTTACCTTGAAATATGTGATACAAAATAGCAGTATTTTTCTCAGGTTATAATAGTTTATTAATAAATTAATAGTTAGAATTAAATATATGTAGACCCAAAGACCCTCAACGTTTTCAATTTCATTTCAAAATAGTCAAGTGTCTGTCTGAGTAATTAAAAATGGAAATTCAATCTTCCATCTTAGAATTTAAATACTGAAGAGTTGGAAGAGTAATTTAAACCATGCAAAATAAGAAATTTTTTTACATAGTATTTTGTTTTTGGAATTAAGTCGTTTACTTGAATTACTTCTAGTAAATCTTCTTGAGGTGTTCCTTGGAAGGCTGAGGCCGAAGGATCGCCGAATCCCAGCATGTCGAGGCTGCGGTGGCCCGGAGCGTGCCACTGCACTCCATTCTGGGCAACAGAGAGAGACTCCAACACACACACACACACAAAAGTGTTCCATTCAAATGCATTTCATGTAATCACAAAAGAAGTGTAGACAGAATCGCCATAGCTTACAGGGAGCACGCTCAGGTAGCAAATATAATTTACTTTCAGAGCCCAAATATTCTAGACCCAAGTTTCTCCTAACTACTCTTTTAAAAGTCTAGTTGGTGATATTTCTTCCATAAATCATGCATGGTCAAGATTGTAAAAACTACTACTTTCCCCCCTTAATTTGTCTAGAGTTGATGTAAACTAATTTCCACATTTTTAAAAACTCTATATAGACCAAGTAATCTTCCTGAATACATAGTGTCAAGCCAAACTTCCCATTTGAAACTTTCTTCCAAGTATCATTTATCCTGCATAAAGATCTTGGTTCTTTGGTTATTTAGATATCTCTTAGCTGAAATAATTGAAACTCTAAAATGTTGTCTGCCTGTTTTTGCATTGTCTTTCAGGCAAACTTAGGCACACTGAGAATGTATCTCTTTATTAATATGTAATGGATGAAAAAATTGCACAGTGCCATTCACAAAACACGCCTGGATTTTCTAGATGATGTACTCACCATCTAATACAGGTAAACATTTATAGTAATCAAGTATATACTTAGAATATTAAATAGAATATAAATTGGAGATGTTTGAAGTTTCCTTCAAAACAACTAATACAGGATAAGTAAAATAGAACATTTGATTATAGGAGAACATTTTATTTTAGGAAATTAAAAACATATAATTGAGAAACTAAAATCTATGCCTCAAACTTAAAGAAAAATAGCTAATTCTTATTAGAAGTGTGTTGGCAAGCTAGAAACTTTACTAAATAAATGAATCAAAATAGTGTTTAATGCAATAATCTTAAACAGAAGCTGAAAATGCATATATTTTTAATAATATTTCCTCTTTGATGTATCTCAAAATGAGAACATAGAGGCTTATTTCATCAGTAAAGGTCTATTCTGTTTATTAACATTCATTAAGCATCAGTTATTAAAAATCCTAGCTTGCTCTTAATGCCTTGCAATTCAATTCACAAGTATGAACTTTTCTCACATTTGAAAAAGTGCATGTTTTGAAACTCAGCTTCTTTATGCGGTAATTCATCCAACGATGAAACTTGGAGATTTATTATGTTAATTATACGTATATATGCTTATTGGTGGATGTTTGTAGATAAAGATTTATATCTACTAGTTTATAGACATATATGAATATGAGAATGACACTAATTATAACAGTTGTATGTGTCTTTTATTGAACTTGCAAATAAATACAGGGAAAGAATTAAATAAAATTCTTTAACCATGTTGGTAAAAGGAAATTTGACCACATGATCCTCGTAGTAAATTACTCTGTGTTTAATTTAGAGACCTAGATTGATTCTTTGACAAGCTAGCCTGCTAGTCATATTTTATGCAGATAAACCCAGTAACCTTTTCCAAGCCTTGGGCAGTAAATTAAAGAGGCACAACAATTTTAATATTTGCACTATGAATAATATCCCTTTTTAAATCTTAATTTCTATAACATGTGATTATTAAAAATGTGTTCAGTAGTATAAAGATAAAATTTTATTAAGATTATAAAATAATCTTTATTATCACATAGAATTATATAAAATAATGTTTTTTTTCATCTGCTTTGAGCAATCTTTTTTTTTTAAATCTCTACACCTCACCTCATCATCTATTCCATTTTATTTTTGTTATTGGGAAACAAAGATCACGACTTTTTCACAATTTTACTTGCCACGGTTCCATTTCTCCATGGTCAACTGTCTAAAAATATTAAATGGAAAATTCCAGAAATAAAACATTCACGAGGTTTTAATCACGCACCTTCTGAGTGGCATTGAGGACATCAAGTTCCAAGGTGCTCCAACTTGTGCTAGCTGTGAATCCTCCCTTTGTCTATGCTGCAGACAATACTCACCTGTTAGTCACTTGGTCACTGTTCTGGTATGGCATTGTGTGAGAGAGAGAGAGATTGCAAGAGAGGTAGACCGCATTCACATACATTTTATTACAGTTTCCTATTATAATTGCTTTATATTATTATAAAGTTATTGCTACCATCTCTTACTGTGCCTAGTTTATAAATTTAACTTTATCATAAGTATGTACATATCATAGAATGTATGCATCATAGGCATGTATATGCGGTATTTAGAGATGCTCCTTGAATTATGATGGAGTTACATCCTGACAAGTCCATCGTAAGTCAAAAATATCAAAAGTCAAGTTTCATTTAATATGACAATGAACCCATTGTAAAGTCAAAAATCTTAAGTTAAACCCTGATAGTAAGTCAGGGACCATTGGTATATAGTGTCCTCACCTCAAGCATCCACTGGGAGTCTTATCCCACAGATAAGGAAATACTGTATATTATATACAACAAAATATACCTTACATAAAACTTACTAAACTACACTTTTTTTAACATACTAAAATGAAATTTGTCTACAGTAAATAGAAATAGTCCTGCATTTAACATACATTTAAAAAAATTTTTAAACATTTAAACATTTAAAAAAATTTTTTCTTAGTTTTAAAGATGTGGAGTACATTTCAAGGTTAGGTATACAAATGTTCAGTATACATGTAACCTTGTTGATGAGGTGTGCCCCTCCCTCTCCTGGCAGTTTCCCTCAACTGCCAATCCCACCCCCCTCCCCTGACAGTTTCCCACTGCTGCCAATCCCTTTCTTATAGTATTATGATAATTGTTCAAGATCTGCTTATGAGTGAGAACATACGGTACTCTGTTCTTTTTTTCTGTGATAGATGACTGAGTATGATGGACTCCAAATCCATCCAAGTTGCTGTGAAGTTCATATGTCTGTCCTTCTTTATGGTTGCATAATATTCCATTGTGTATATGTGCCACATTTTAAAAAAATCCAGTCCAACTTCAGTGGGAAGTATGGTTGATTTCATGTTTTTGTTATTGTGAATAGAGCTGCAACAAACATGTGTGTGCAGGTATCTTTTCAGCAGAATGATTTGAGTTCATTTGGGTATCTTCCCAATAGGAGGATTGCTGGGTCATATGGAAGGCCAATTTCTAGTTCTTTCAGAAATCACCACACTGTCTTCCAAAGAGGTTGCACTAGCTTGCATTCCCACCAGCAGTGTAGAATTGTTCCTTTTTCCCCGCATCCTCATCAGAATCTGTTAACATACTAAACATTTTTAAAACAGCAACATAAAAAATAGAGCAATGATATTACTGATATGTTAGACACTTAGAGATGTAAATTTCACTTCCAACTGCCCATACAGTTAAGTAGGCAACCTAGTCAAAAGAAAAATAAAAGTTCCTTGCTGATGCATTTAAAAAGAGCAAACAGAATGAAGTCATAATACATCATTTAAAAAATGTTTTAATGATATTGGTAATCAAGGGAAAAATAGAGCAATTAAATATCTTATAAAAAGATGTTTAAGAGAATGAGTTTCAATATAACGTACAATGTTATTATTTTATGATTTTCAAAACCCTACAAATATGTGGCACATTATATGATAAATAAAAGTAATTGATAAGAAGTAACTTCACATATAAAGAAATGCATGTAAATATTGTGATTACATGTATCACATATTTATTAATTATGAAGTGGAATAAACTGCAATTTTATTTTTTCAAGTTAATTGGATCATTTTTGCTAGTGTTAAAAATGATATGTCTCTCTTTGCTTCTCTTCATTCTGATTTCGTTGTTAATCATTTAATTAGGCAAGGTTGCAGCTAAATTTTATGCTATATTTTATTTAACTCATAGTTATGAATAATGGGTGATTAATCATTATTTTATTTCACATAGAAAAATGTGTCATAAATATGTTCATTAAATTGGCTAGTGATATAGACAGAAGCTATGAATTTCAGTTTCTTCTTTGTGTTGATAATAAAATAGGAAAAAATACAGTTCTCTTTTTTTGAAAATTTAAAACAATTCATTTAGTAGTACTATTTTATCAATTCAAAGTTAGATGGAGTTAGCATATAATAACCCAACAATGTTCCAATAGCAGGCTTAAGGTAATTTAACAACAACTTAAGTACCATAACAAAATATGTAAGTACGTTGTAAGTACAACACAACTTTTAACTTTTCTTGCCAATATTGTATATCTTTTATTATTATTATTTTATTATTATTACTTATTATTATTATTTTTTACTCTTACCCACATATTTTTTACACAGATTTGTACTTCAGCAAAGAAAAATGGGGCCATTTCCTTGCTAGACTCTGGTGTAGTCATGTGCTCTTTGAGCTATGCTCATAGCTGTATTTCCTGGCTTTGGCCCCCTTCCCTAACTTGGGGAGGTGAATTTCCTCTTTCTTTGTCTCTCTCTCTCTCTCTAATTTACTACTAAATAAACTATATTTTCTAATCTAAAAAAAAGGCATGTTTCATCTTAGGTTGCCACCTTAGCTAATAGAATCAGAGCTCAAATATTCAGAATAGTAACGCCAGGACATTTGTAACTCCACATAGTAATTGGTGGAAGAGTCACAAAATGGCACTTTCCTGCTGATGTCTTTTTCAAATTTGGAGATGCAAGACTTCTGGCTGAAAATATAGACAAACATTTATTAATAGATGCAAATTATTTTATTTACCAAATATCTCCAATTTTGCTTTTATGTCAGACTGAGATTTTTAAATTGAGAACTTGAATGAAACCCATATGTCCATGGGATTGGTTGAGTTTCACACTTTATGAGCCACCTGATGATTTAAATATTTCATATCCTACTTTTAGGGGTAGTAACATCATATACCCAGTGGTGTGCATTTTGATTTGAACTGCAATTGAGCTATTTTAGAAACAATCTCATTAGAATCAAATGTAAAATTTCAGTATTAAAAATTTTCATTCTTAAAAAACATTTGTGTTTTGTTGGTTTACTGTTTTATATATATAGGAGGTAAATTCAAAATATAGATGCAATTATTAGTAAGTAGATGATGGGTGACTTATTTATTTGAAGTTACTATTTACAATACCAAACTGATTCTCCTATTACAAAATAAAGACAAGATGTGAAGTAATGTCCTGTAACATTTAAATTCAAACAAAATTCATTTGAAATGTCAATGAAATTGAGATAAAAGTGATATCTTGACTCTATAATCTTGAGAATTCTTAATTATTTAATGTGCAAAATTTTAATTCTAATAAACAATTCTGAAAAATCATGAAAAGCATTCATTATTCTGTCTCTGTCCCTTAAGGTAATAATGAACATGAAACATCCAGATATTTATTTACCTACCAACACAAAGTTTGTACACCCGCTATACAATACAATAAAATAGTCATTTGGGTACTATTAAAATGAAAAGCTCAATCAACTGTACACACCTCCAGCAAACATTATAGCCTCAAAGGGGATAACGTCAACAAATATAATGCAAGGGAGAAACAAGTAATGTCTTCAAGAAAGCATGGGGACTGGCAAAATGCTATGGAAATTCAGAGAAAGGAGAAATATTTATATTTGAAGGATGAGCAAAAGCTTAAATAATTTACCCTTGACTCAGAATATAAGAAAATTCTTTGACTCATGGGGAAATTCAGATGAAAGTGTATTGAGGTCATGAGAGAGCCAAAAATATATAACAACACAAAAATATTTGGCGCCAAAAGTGAAATGATTGATTGTCATGTTTTTAATACTTTAAAATAGCTCCTATATGTGACCATAGATATAGGTCCATCTGGTGCTTGGATATCAGATACTTTGCAGTGCATATTGAATTATGCAAAACCCATGCTAGGAATGCATATTGTCAATTAGCAAACATTGCTTCTTTTATATATCGAAAATCAATGATAACAATTAGAATTATTCCATCCAAAAGAGCATAATCCTAATTTTAAGAATTTAAAATACAAAATATGTTTCTTTTGGACCACCGGATAATTCCTGGGAGAAAAATTCTATTGTCTGATATTTTTGGGGGGATGAAATGAGGGGAGATGGAAGGAAGGGAAAGAAGGAGAGAGGAAAAGAGAAAGAAATTGGAACAACTATTGTATATATCTCTTACACATGGAATAATAACTAGATAATGACTAGAATATTTTCTTGGAGGTTAAAATTTCACACACACACACACACACACACACACACACACACACACAGAGATTCCTTAAATCCAATTTTGCATGCTGTATTTTAAAAATGTGTGAATAGGTTATAAGTTTTAAATTTAATTCTATTTTGTTATTGCCTTATGGATAGGCATATACTTGTTCCTAAAATTCGTAGTTTTTTTATCATTGAGGCAATGCATACAAGAGTAGCTAATGGGTAATAGATTATTGCATTCTTGAGAGCTGATTCTATAATAGTTCAAATGTAGAAAATGTAGAATTTAATTTAAAGACTATAAGCCTACAAAAATCTTCGATTAAATAGAAACATGCAGAGTTGTTGTTTTATAATATTAACACCTCAGAAAATCATATCTAAGAAAATACGTTTACTAAATAGTAATTCTAAAAATAATTGCATTAAATCTGTCCTCATGAAGAATTCATAAGATCTACTTAATGTTATTCTTGTTTTCGAAATGCAAGTTTTTTCATGCTGGTTTATAATGAGTTTGCAAAATAGAAGTAATAAACTGATACAATTTCACATTTGAACTTAAAGTTAGAAATAAGGGTTTACAGTAGTGAAAATACAGCATTCCATAATCTCTTTGAGAGAGAAACTGTACCTTTTTAGCAACTATTTTTTTTTCTTTCCGTGTTTTATACATTATCGTAGCACACATTATATCTGAAAACATATAGACTGATTTCCTTGGGGTGGGTTTCATATTACTGTTTATAAAAAGTAGCATTTTCTCTAAAATGTCACATGAAGCGCAAAACAACTATTTTATCTTTACGTAAACTAATCACCAACACTAACTTAAAAAAAAAAAACAACATAGATATTGGTTTGAATGTATTTGTTTTTTTCTAAATCAAATCATTTTTACTTTCCCCAAGTCTGTAGTCCTGGACACTCAAAATATTTTTAAGTGACCAGAGGACCCAAATGAAAATACATCTCGCTTCCTTGCTCCGGAACCAAGAGACTGTCCAAACTTCTTCTTCCTCTTTTTTAAAAATATGCTTTCCTCCTTAACTTCTGACCCTCTTGACTTTGACTTTCCACCTATGGCTCCCATGTTGACTTGATTGGATTTGGATTGCAAACCACAGCTCAGCACACCTATTCAGGATAATATTCTGGAGTTGCAGATAAGGCAAGCACCTAGAAGACACACATCACTGCCCATGAGAAGCATTTTAAAGATATTTATGTCACTCTCCTACAAAGAACACCAACATGGGATCCACTGACAACACTCTTCTAATTGAGACTGCATCATGCATTTACATCCTTCATAAAGCATATGTGGATAACCTTTCAGAAGTCTTACATTGAGGGAAAAAAGGAATCCCAAAAAAATAAAAGAGAGAGGACATATTATGTGAAAATATTAACATGCCGTCAGAAATGACCGGGAAAAATTTTTAGGTGCAATCAATCTTCCTGCCTGTAATTCTCTTTAGGGTCGACATTGATTTCTGTCGCCTTTTCTAGTAGACAATGCATTTTAAATGTGTGCCAATCGTGGTTGCCAAAGAGTTATATGAAATGGATGAATGTTTTTCACATTTGTTACTTGAATTCTCTTTGTTCCTTTCTCAAACTTTCTCAAAGCTGTATTGTACCACCCTTTAAAAAAAAAAAGAAAGAAATTTCATTCTTAACGTTTTTTGTTGCTGTTGTTTTACTCTATGCCTTTTCTCAATCTTGAGAGTATGATGGTGGAATGCTCTGTGACCTGGAGAATGTTGAGGAATTTGCAATGACATGACCTCTAAGATACGTTGCAAACATTCTCTACGTCCCTCGGATAATCCAGGTAATGTAAGGATTTGAATCCCAAACTGTCAGAGTTCCACAACGCCAAGAACGATTAGAGTTAGATGGTATCAGAAAGGCAATCTATTACGGATTCTTTTCTTTTATCCGTGTGAATACGATTTCGAGGTGACGATCCTCCTGAAACTCACAATGTCTGTTAGCAACTGAAAAAGGACAGAATTCTACACGTCCTGACGTGGACGTAGCCTACTGTAGCTACCTGGATCCGGAGTCTCTCACCTGTCCAAGCTGTGATGGTCTAACAGTGCATCACCCACCTTGACGAATGGCCATGAAGGATGGTTTTACTCAACACAATGAAAGCAAATATTGCGAGCAGATCTTTTGACTTTTAAAAGTTGGCATTTCCTTCCTTCCTTCCTTCCAGTCAGAGTCTCACTGTCCCCCAGGCTGGAGTGCAGTGGCACGTTCAAGACCACCCCCGCCTCAGCCTGCTGGATTCAGGCGATCCTTCTGCCTCAGCCTTCCAAGTAGCCGCAACTACAGGCACGTGCTACCACACCCTACGAATTTTTTGATATATATCACAGAGAGGAGGTCTCACTCTGGTTCCAGCTCTGGTCTTGAACCCCTGGGTTCAGGCAGTCCTCTCCCCTCGGCCTCCCAACGTGCTGTAAAAGCTGTAATTTCTCTCTGTAGTTTAGATGTAATGCATCCATGGTCTTTTTATCTGCTTATATTATAGTAATCAGGGCTATAATACCCTGTTATTCAACTGGTCAATAAAAAAGAAACAAAACACCTAGAAATAAATAATTATGTTAAAGAAGTATATAGATACAAAGAAAAGACAACTCATATGTTAGAGAACATATGTGTATTTGTTTACAATTTATATAAGTTAAAAAAAAACAAATTATGTCTATGTATGTATTTGAATATATTGGAAAAAGTAAAGGAGGATTAAACTATATTTTAAAACTTGACTTTTTAAAAGAAATGTATCATTATGATAATTGTTCAGGGGCCACTTATGAGTGAGAACATGTGATACTCAGTTCTTTGTGTCTATGATAAATCACTAAGTATGATAGACTCTAAGTCCATCCAAGTTGCTGCAACATTCATAATTTTGTCCTTTATGGCTGTGTAATAAAAAAGGGATTGACAGTAGTGGGAAACTGCTGAGAGGGCACACTTTATCAATAAGGATACCTGGTCTCAAACCAGGCAAAGTGGGGACCAAAGGGAGGTCCAAACTTTACCAGTACAATGACCATTTGTATATCTAATCCTGAATTGTACCCCACACCCTTAAAATAAGAGAGAAAAAAAGAAATGTAATATTAATTTTGCACATTTATGAGAGCTCCTTAACATTTACAGCTAATTATAATGGCACTTAATTTTTTATTAGAACTTTATTTTCTAAAAGTTTTTATAAGTCACCTTAATTTGTCCTCATAAATAACTGAAGAAAGTAGTCAAAAGAGATATTATTTTTTTCATATCATTAATAAGACAACAGGTTCAAAATTATTAAGTAATCTGACCAAATTTGATTCAACTAGGTTGAGTAGAAAAGAAAAAAATATTTTTCTTCTACCTATCTTGAGTCCCCATCTGGGAACTAACAAAAAACAGATTAACGAACAGAAGTTCATTAGTATGCTTACACATGGGAGCACTCAGAGATGAGTAACTCAAAGGCGTGGTTAGAACTTGAGCTTGTAAGCAAATTACCAAAATAATAATACAGTCTTAGATAAGTGACACATGAAGGAAAAGAATAAGACAACTAGGTGGAAGAAAAAAATGGAAGAGCCAGTATTTAACTTCTGTCCTTCTTGGTGGAATGTGGAGCAGTAACCGCCCTTACAAACATATGTTCTGGAAAATAAAAAGGGAGAGAGCTTTTCTTACATGTGCTTTTTCTTGATTGTTTTTAGCTCAAAATAATCTTTATGCCAAAGTGGCATCTTTGGGGGTGACATATTCTACTATCCTGCAGTTGTTTATATCCCTGACTTGCAATTATTTATGATATACAATTTCCCCTGCTTTCCATAAAAAATTCTTTATGCAAACACAATCATCTTGACCTCACATGATATGATTATCTTACCATGAGGAAAAAAAAAATAGCTATTTTTATCAATTACCAAGGTCAATGGTAAAATCTGAATAATTGGCTCATCTGTTTCAATTTTTCTATTCCAAAGCAACAGTCCTTCAAAAAAAACTCACGATTAGCCTTTATTGAATGCATTTAATAGCAACCTACTTTCATTAGCTATCATATAGCTAATCAACCTAAGTTCCTTCATATAATTTGAGATTCAACATAATACATAAAAATGTATTGCATCTTAAAAACAGGCATTATCAATTTATATCCAGGTCTAATAAGGATGCAAGAATGCCCCACCCTTAACATATCATAGCAATAATCACCAGTATGATGAGTATTTATGTAGACCTATTTCTGACACATTCCCAAATCAATTACTACTTAGGCAATATGGTTAGCTTCTAGAATTGATACTAGATGTTGGGTTAGTATTGTTGTTGAAATCCCAATATATGATGTGAAAGTAGGGAGTCAGAACTCTCACCATGAAGTGGACATGTAGCCAAGGTAAGTCCTTCTACAAGAGGGAGTACTGTTTACCAAGACACACTATAATGCTAGTTTTCAATATCTTTAGCCATCATGGCTGGAGATTATAGCTCATTTTTTTCAGAATCTCAATGAGGCCTGATTTTGCTGTTTCATCATAACATTTTCAGTTTGGAGAATTGAACTTCTTGGTGCTGTATTAGTCCTTCCTGTTTAGCAATGCTCTTTCCCAAACTATCACTTTTTCTCATACTTAAGATCTCTAGATATATGATTTTAGAATGTCCATTGAGAGTGCTGAGTTTAGTAGAGTGCATTCATTACAACAGAAAGCTTTAAGTTTTTAATGTGACTTTCCAGAAATTCTATTCACCATGAGAACACTTTATGCAGATTCATAGCTTTTACATTTACCATTGGGTATTAAGATAGTCTTTCTTTCCAGTTATTAAATTTCCCATCTGATCTAAATTAAAATGTTTATATAAAATTTAATTTAATCTGTGTCTCCTTCTATCAATTCAGACCTGTCTGGCAGAGGAATGACAGTATTAAAAGGATCATTACCAAGTACAATGATATTAAAATACAACTCAAGGACAACAAGATAATTAGCGTATATCAAACTGTGTGAATTTTTTAAAGTTCAAAATGATCCCTGAACAATAAAATAAATCAACATGGAAATTAATGTGTGTTCAATTTTTCTAACAAGAAAGCATTTATTATGATAGCAGGGTATAAAATTAACATACTAAAATCAATCACCTTTATTTACACCAAAAAAAAAAAAAAAAAAAACCAAACCAAAAACCGAAGACATAATTATAGGGAATAGTCATTTATAATAGAAAAAAATAAATATTACTTAAAAAATAACTAACAAAAAATGCCTAAATATATATAAGAAAAAAACCTGAGAACACTTTTAAAAGAGACACAAGTGAAATTAAAAGATAGACCTTTTGTAAGGTACTAAACATTATAAAAAAGTGAGTTCTAAGTTAATTTATAAATGTGAAACAATTCTATTAACAAGTAACTGCAAGTCTTTTAAAGAACCTAGACAAACTGATACTATTTAATATAGATAAATAAACATTTATGAAAGAAGACTTTAGAAGTGAATGAACAGGAAGTCTACAGGTAGTGCTAACTTGAATACATACTAAAACATATTGTAAAGTCTCTATAATCCAAACATTGTAGTAGTGGTACATGAGTTGACACAGTAAAATAAAATATAAAATCCAGAAATAAACGAGTACAAAGAGAAATTTCATATATGGTAACGCTACTATCATAAATCATTCCATCAAAGGGAATTTTAAATGAATGGTTCTGAAATAGACATACAGCTACTAAAATTATATAAAAATAGATCTATATATCATACAAGGGGATTCCTCCCAAACCATAATTTATTTATAAAAAATTATGTATTCTTACATGATAAAATTTAAGTCACCTTCAAAGTACTCTGCATTTGATGTTATATACCTATTGAGACGTTCTTTCCACTGCTCGACACAATTTTTGAACTTGTCCATTTTCATGTCTCTTAGTGTTACTGCTTTTTTCATTTGAAAGGAAAAAAAAAAGTCACTTCTGAGGCAGAAGGATCGTCGGAGCCCAGCAGGTTGAGGCTGCGGTGGCCTGGAGTGGCCACTGCACTTCAGTCTGGGCGACAGAGTGAGACTCCAACTTTAAAAAAAAAAAAAAGTCACTTGGGGCTAGATCAGGTGAATACGGAGGCTGGGGCATGGGAATCATGCTGTTTTTGGTCAAAAACCGCTGAACATTCTGCGTGTTGTAGACCGGTGCTTGTCATGACAGAAGAACCAGTCAACTGTTTACCACAAAAAATTCGCTGAAGCCTCTCAAAACAATACTAGCTATTACACTGATGCCGATGGGATCCTAGACACTTAGCAAGCGGAGGAGGCCTGAACTACAATGGGCAGCCTTCCAAAACAATAATTCCAGTTTTTGTTTTTCTTTTGATTCCCTTCATATCATGAAAGAAACAGGGTTATGCATGGAATAGAATTTATGAATGAGCAACTCGGGCTTGAAAACTACAGCGTTCCAACTGGGATACCTTGAACATTGTGAAGTTAATACCTTTTAAGCAAAACTGATAATTAAGAAAATATGTGTTCAAATCTATTGTGACAAATAATTAATAGTGAATAAACTTAAAAATTTTGATGTCAAGGGTTTATGAGGGGAAAACATAGACATTCGTAAAACTACACCATGACTCAAATAATCACACACATATTTGAGAACTGCAACTGTAATAACAGATAAAATGTATATTAATTACAGTAAGAATAATAATTAGGCCTTTAATAATTACTTGCTGTGTACCAGGAGATAACCCCAGTGCTCTACAAACTTCAACTCTCTTACCCATCGCCATAACTTTATTATGAAATAACAGAATAATGCTCTTTATTCCACTTTCAGCCACAGCAATTTATTCCCACCTCTAACTCTTTTGTCTCATAAAAGGCCTTATATCCATTTAGTTTCTTAAGCTGAAATCCAAGTTCCCCTTAATTTCTCACTCCAGTCACACCCTCCTATATCAAATCCATCAGAAAGTACAGTGAGTTCTGCTTCCAATATATATATTAAATCTGTTCACTTCCTTATTTTTCCATGGCCTCCAATGCTACCACAAGTCAACATCATGTCTGCCCCAGAATTCTTCATTTGCCACCTCAATAATTATTCTTTTCACAGCACGTTAATTTTTATAATGTAAATTTGATCTTGATTTTTCTCTGCTTAATTCCTTCAACACCTTCCTGCTGAACTTTTAACAAAATCCAACCTCTATAATGAAACTTCTGGGAACAGTAAGGGTACCTGGTCTCCTCCAGGTGGAGTGGGGATCAAAGTGAGGCCCAAACTTTACGCGTACAATGATCATTTGCATACCTAAACCTGAATTGTACCCCTTATCTTTAAAATAAAAATAAAATAAAATAAATAGCCTTTCATATCTTACAGAATGAAATCCCTGCCTATATTCCTATTTTAACCTAAACAAGCATCACAGTCATTTCTGCTACACTGCCCTAATTTCTCTTCTGCACTATGTGTGACACTTGGATATGATTGTGCATTTTTCAAGTTCCTAACTTGGATGGTAGTTCCCAAGGTGCTTTAATTGACAGGTACCCTCCCATTGATCAAGTATCTGTTCAAAAGTCACTTCCGTGGAAAAGTTTTCCCAACGTATTCCATCTAACGTGATACTTCGTTGCAATCTATCATGTATTTCTATTTTCTTCACAACAGATTTACTGCTAAACTTATTTTATCTTATAAATTTATGTGCTTATTTCTTCTCTTTTTCAAATAATACTAAGATCTTTGATGAATCTGACATTGCCTATGTTAGCGTCGCCTAAAGTTTTGCCTTGCACTGAAAACAATAAGCATGTGTAAAATGATATTTTGTGTTGAAACTGCATGCAGCTGGGCGAGGTGGCCCATGACTGTAATCCCAGCACTTGGGGAGGTGGAGGCGAGAAAATTGTCTGAGCTCAGGATTTCGAGATCAGCCTGGGCAACTTGGCTAGATACCATCTCTACAATAAATCCAAAAAATAAAATAAAATAAAAAAATAGCTGGGAGTGGTGCACGCCTATGGTTCCAGATACTTGGAAGCCTGAGGCAGAAGGCTCACCCGAGTCCAGCAGGTCAAGGCTGCAGTGATCTGTGAGCGTGCCACTGCACTCCAACCTGGGCAACATAGTGAGACTCTGACTCAATGAAGGAAGGAAGGAAGGAAGTGAGGAAGGAAGGAAGGAAGGAAGGAAGGAAGGAAGGAAGGAAGGAAGGAAGGAAGGAAGGAAGGAAGGAAGGAAAGAAATATATGCATGGTGGTTTGCATCTTTCACAGAGTCTGACTCGAATGTCAAACAGGAAAGTAAAATTCCATATGGTCAATGTTAACCTCAAATATCTTTCAGTGATTGATAACTACAACGTAGACATCTTGTGTGTAGGATCGTACCCTTTGTAAACGATGTTAGTGGTTCCTCTGAGTTTTCATTAGCCCCATTTTCTCCATGGCAGTCAATTAAATATTTGATAAATTATTTCTGATCTTTTCTTAATTTTCTCCAGCTTTCATTTAAAATTGTAGGCTTACTAAGTCATTTTCAAAACGTTGGTGTGTCACAGTCAAAAATACCTAAACACCACTCCACAGTGCTTATTTCTTAAATGTATGTATTTCCCCTTCAGCACAGAACATTTTATATCAGTCTTAAATGAGCTACATAGATCATTTGTGGGTATGCTCCGGTTTTCCTCTTGCTAGACACGATATTAAGTGAACATCGTTGGATAATTTTGAAGTAGCTGTCTCAACTAGTTTAATTTAATAAATGGGCATAAACCTAACTAAAGGGATATTTTTATTATTTTTTTTTCCATTGTTTATGCCACAGGCCAACGTCCTTCAAAGTACACATTTACTTTCCTTTTCGTGTAGCATGAAGTAAATGTCAAGCAATATATATTCTAACCACTTGTGTCTAAGTTGGATACACTTTCCAGAAAAAGTAATTTAAGCATAAAATATGTTTCAATTTTTAAATACATATTATATGCCATCAGGGCCCTGGGAGAAAGAAACTATATTCATATTCTATGTATTAATACGTCACAAAGACTCTTTTTCATCCTTTGGGCATAGATTATAACAGATTAAAAATTCAAAAATCCCTAAAAGATCACTCACACATTATGCCATGCTCACATGCATGCCAACTAATAGTCTCAGATTATCAGTATTTCTTAAAGGGTATCATAAAAATTCACTTCAGGTGAAATCAACAACAGAAAAAAATTATCTTGTAATGGTTCTTTTTCAGAAGTTTGCATCTTGTGCCAAAGAAAATATGACTTAACTAATCATTTACCAGTTTTATACAAGTATATTAGTTATCGTCGAGATTAAAATAAAATTTTCACCAGGAAGTTTTATTTATACATAATTGTATTTTTCATAGTAGCTTTTTATAACTATGGGAATTTCCTTTATACAGGTGATTTTTTAGCCAGGCTCAGTGGCTCAGCCTGTAATCCCGCGCCTTTGAGAGGCTGAGGTGAGTGGATTGCCTGAGACCGCGGGTTCGAGACCCGCCTGGGCAGTGAGACCTCATCTCTACAATAAATAAAAAAAATCAGCTGGGCGTGGTAGCGCATGCCTGTAATTCCAGCTACTTGGAAGGCTGAGGTGGAAGGATTGCCAGAGCCCAGCAGGTCAAGGCTGCGGTGGCCGCTCCCGCTCACTCCAGTCTGGGCAACAGAGTGAGACTCCAACTCAAAAAAAAAAAAAAAAAAAAAAAAAATATATATATATATATATATATATATATATATTTTATAGCTGGTAGAATTAGTGTTAAATTGAAATATAAAGCTAAAGTGTAACTAAAATGAACACTTTCTATTTTTTTGTTTGTGAGAATAGATGTTTCTATTTATATGTCTACCTACATACATATACATAGTTGTATATAATTTTAGATATCCCTTTTGGGGTGAAGGTAGCACAATCACAAACACAGATGCTTATACTATTTTAAAATAATATTTGCATTCAAGCAATTCCTGTATATATAAGAAATGCAAGCGACAGTATATTCTAGGAATACAAACATGAGTAAAATGTGTTCCCTAATCTTAAAGACATCAAAATTACAGAAACAAGAATATATGTAAATGACTACATGCATCATACCATTATTAGTATTGTGCCAGTGATATGAAGCAAGTGTTAGGAATTAGGGCAACAAGAATAATTAGTCTTTTCAGGGCATTTGGAAATGAATAGTCATGAAAAATTAGGATTATTTCCCTAGTCTGAAAGGAACAGGAAAGAAACATGAAATCATGAGTCAAGCAGATATACAAGTAAAGAGATCTGTAGTTTATTCATATTTGCGTCATCATGGCTTACTATAGTTTTCAGTATATCACACATATTGGATAAAAATTCAATGTGTTAAGATTTGTGGGCTCACCAAGAAAGAGAAAAAAGAGATGGGGAGAAAAATGATTACAGAGAGGGTGTGACAATGACAAATTCCTAAGTAAATGAAGGCAAGAATTTCATTGCCATTAAACTCTGTATGGAATCTAGACTGCTTCTCTGGGCAACATGAAGTGTTTAAACTTCACTTCAAAATGTTCAGATCTATAAAAGATTTAGAAGGGGTAAATGGGAATATGCCTTGTGTATTATAGAGAAAGAACTCAAGGCATGGAGAAGATTGTTGTACTTCCAGTGTGAGATTAGGTCAGAAGAGTTGAAAGACAGAGGATCAAGTTGTGTCAATATATGCAATTTGAGAGAAAAGCAACAGGAGATTTTCGCTCAAAGCATTGAGTTCATTGATTTAACACATCTTATAAGCCTTTGTAATATGCAAAACTTATAGTATGCAGTAGATTTGTAAAATCCAATCACTACCTGCAAAAAACTATCTGTTACAAATTTGTAAGCCGGTAATCATAAATTATATTCTAAATGCACTTCAATCAGCTATGTGTTAACACTGAGCATTTCTATTTTGAGATCTTTTAGTATGCAATTAAATGTTTCTCTTTATTAGATTTCCTTTACTTACCTGATCTTTAAGACAGGAACAAAAAGGCAAATATTGTATGTTCTCCCTTATCTGTGAAAAAAAAACATTTGAATATATGGAGGTAGAAAGTGGAAAAATAGATAAGTCAGACTTGGAAGGGTATTTCAAAAAGAGGAGAAGAATTAAGGTAATGGGTTAAAAAGAACAAACTTAGAATGACATAAAAGGAATAAATTCAGTGTTTGATACCAGAGGATGACTGACTCTGCTTAAACAAATGTATTGTACTCAGATGGTAGACACTTTAATTGCCCTAACTTGACCAGTACACATTATATACATGCAGAAAGGTTCTCACGTACCCCAAATATTTTCACAGCCTAAAGATATAAGAATATAATAATTCATACTGCTTCATTATTGTAACATGTAAAATAATATATCATAAAATGTCATGCCATGCTGCAAAGTAATGGAAAATACATAATCAACACAAGCACTTGTCTTGGGACAAATAAGATTGACCCAGAGAAGCAACACAGACAATGGTTATGAGAGTTTTTCTTAGTTATTCATGCTTAAAATTGTTTTATTTAGTAAGTGCCCTGACTATTTTTGAAATGCATATAAGATTTATATCACTTACACACAATATATTAAAATATTTTTAAAGTATTTGTAAATATATGTGTATATGAATATATATGTCTATATTTTCTCACATATATGTGTGTATACCTATTCAACCAAAATGTTATGAGATGCTAGTTTTTCTTTCAGTAGAATTTTTAGTTCACTATAATCAAGTAAACGTGGACATATAAACATTGAAGTTGTAGAATTTCTAGGGTTTTTTTTGTGTAATAATCTATAACCAGATAATTTTAAATGTAAACCACAGCTTTGTATATTTAGTGCGTTGGTGTTTCCACCATTTAAACAAATGTTAGTTATTTATTAGTTCTGGTATAGACTCCTCACAAAGATTTCTTAGGAGCTGTTTAACGTGTGGTGAAAAAAGTATTAAAATTTGATTCCATGGAAATTGGTTTATATTTTAATTGTATAGCACTTAAATAAAAATATATATAAAATATTAAAAAATAGTACATTTTCAATACTCTTCTATACAATATGGTCAGGTTTTTTTTTTTTTTTTTTTTTTTTGGTCTCTCTTTCTAAGGATTTGCATTGCAATGATTCTATAAATCTTTCTTAACTCCTGCAAGGATGGTTGATCTTTAGAATGCCATTGAAAATGAACTTGTGAGACAGGTAATTCCTGTGTGGCAAACCTATTTGCACACTGCCATCAGCATGCAATGACAAGATATAAAAACTGTCAGAGCAATTCATGTGAAGAACATCACACCCAAATAACATCATAGAGGACCCATGTAACCAATAATAACACATTCTTTCTGATCTATTTAATGCTGTACATGCAATAAATTATTCGCCTGATTGCATGCTATAAATTCTACATTTTATTCAAATCACGTCATGTGTTCTTATAAACACACACACACACACACACACACACACACACACACACACACACCACACGTTTCCAGTGCATTAACTTCAATGAGAAGAAATATGAGACTCTGGCAGAGCTGGAGACTCCCTGATAGAAGTAAACCTTTATTATCCCATGGCCCCGCTATAGTAGTTCCAGCCAGCGATTCCACAGACACTTAAATCTAAATTAGTTAATGGTCCTTGTCAGCAGCCTGCAGTTCCAGAAATGCAACAGAGTATTTCTTTCTTCCAGTCACAGACAGCCTTGGCTGGAGTGAAGGATATTGAGGAAGTAGGGCATGTGTCACCAATGAAATATATTGGATCTCTAATGTACATCTCCTAGAAACCGTTATTAATCCCACGTTTCTCAGACTGAAAGTCTAGTAGCTGCCAAAAGGAAATAGTAATGGTGGCAGTTAGAGTGACCAAGGCTTAGAAGGTAAATATCTTCCAAGCATGGACAATTGATGTCCAGAGTTCAGACAAAAACTTCTACTTCTGAATATAAATCTATCTCCAAACAAAACTAAACTTAAGAAAAATGCAATGACTTTATTACAATAGTACATTATTTAGTTAGACATCAGAATTTAGTTAAATGTGTCTACGCATTCAAAAGAAAGTATATACAAGCTCTGTGGAGTTTGGGAAATTTATTAAACATGCCTGGCTCTGGTTATCTGTTCTCTAAAATGAGGATAATAATACATAACTTATAGAGTTGTTGTGAGTCAATACTTTGCATATTTTTTAAGTTCTCAGAACAGTGCCTGGCATATATTGGGTGAGATATAAATATATGGTATGTAAGCAAAAGAAATAATAAAAGAAACTAATCACAGAACCTTGAGGTTAAATGCTTATTTAAAGAGATAACATAAGGCAGACTGTACCTTGTCATATACAAGCTTCAAGTTCAGGAACAAATTGCTTAACCTTACTAAACCTCATCTGTGAAATGGAAATATGACTTGTTTCATAGCAATGACTGTGGGAATTAAAGGAACACATGCGGGTAATGTAGTAGATTGAACAAAATATGGTCAGTCTAGAAGTAATATTATTCAGTCTCTCTCATCACTAATTAGAGCTAAGCTCATCTCCAGGTCACTTTCCACATGTCATCCTTGTGGCCTATACTGGATTAGATTCTCACTTCTATCAGCACTTGGAGAGCAAAGCCTTTCTAAGCAGTACTTACATAGCGCCCGCATAGTGGCAATGAAACGGATAAAAAGAAAACCTCAGGGTACTCTATCAAGAGAAATATGTCTGAAAGCATCAGCCCAGGAAGTTACAGAGAGTCAATGATTTTTGAAAAGTGGTGAATACTTGCTCCGGTAGAATTCAACTTGGAGGTTATTCTTTTTCAATCAAAAGGAGGAGCCAAAGATTTATAGAATAAATGAGATGCAGTTCTATACAACCCAGAACTATAGAGGCACAGTTGATAAAGTCTCTACATTTGTGCTAGAAAAGTGAGCAATTTCAGACAGAGAAAATGAAATTAGATCAAGCACCAACAGAAGAAAATGATCATTTTAATTCAGTCCCATTTGCAGAAGGAAAAAAGATCAATTGATGACAGATAATTTTAATTTAAAATAGCCGGCTGCGAAAGCTCAATCCTGTAATCCTAGCACCTTGGGAGGCCAAGGTGAGAGGATTGCCCAAGTCCACGATTCAAGAACAGCCTGGACAACTTGGTGGGACCTCATCTCTACAATAGGTCAAAAAATTAGCCAGGCGTGGTAGTGCGCTCTGTAGTTTCAGCTACTTGGAAGGCTGAGGTGGAAGGATCGCCTGACGCAGTGGGTCAAAGCTGGGGTGGCCTTGACCATGTCACTGCACTCCAGCCTAAGTGACTGAGTGAGACTCCAACTCAATAAACAAATAAACAAACAAACAGAATAAAATATTCACTAGAGGATTAGAGTAAAAATATTCATCTCAATCACATATAATTAGAGAGTTTCAGTTTCTTGTTGTAAAGATCGGTGTGTTGACATGATAACTATGCTGGGAATTATATGGTGCTTTTGAGTGAGAAATCATGTCTGTGCATATTGTGAACATACGTATTTTGTGAATTTAACCTCATGACACTGATATAGAGGTAAGTAAAGATGAAATAACACGTAAATAGGAATATCTTTGAAGGATTAATGAGGAAAAGGAGAACCAACAAATCAAAGGGATTGTTTCAAAGGCATCATGGGACAAACAGACGAAAGTAAGACAATGGCTCCCGGAAAGTTAATGAAGTTGCTCCTTCAGTGAACTATAAGACAGAAGATTAGAAACAAACACAATACAATGCTAGAAAAATAAAAGTGGAGCCATACATCCATAAACAATCACAACACTAGCTGCAATTAATTGCAGAATAACACTGAAGAATCCTATTTAGAAACATAATTTATTACCGGAGAAAAACCAAGCAATCATGGCATTAGCATGTCAGCCATGTTGAACTGCATGAGATCCCAGAAAACTCCTTGGTGATATGGATACATATGTGAGTATCTTCATCTTCAAATACATGGTGTAAGTGTCTATATACACACACACGAGATAATCTTATGTTACCAGTAAAGTAAGAGCCACATAGTTTCAGATATCTTCGACCAGAATCCAAAGACTTTATTGTTGGTAAGTAAAAGTAAGCAGACATTTTAGTCTTCTGGAACTGAGTTCAAACCATGGCATTTTAATCCTGTCAACCTTACTAATTCATTTATGTAAGACATAGCACATTGAATGTTTATTAAATGTCAGGACATATGATAAAGAGATAAAAACCACCATTTCTGCTAGTAAGAAAATCAGTTTAGTGAAGGGAGAAAATCATGAGCAGATATTTATAACAGAGAATTATAAATGCTAGAGGGGATTGTACCAAAGGTTATGATCAAGGCAGGGGTTAAGGGCATTGGGAATATGGTTGTGTATCTATGAGGAAGTGAAATCTTAGCCAGATTGAGAAAGCTGAGATTAACCAGGTGCTAGATGCTGAAATGTTAAAAAATAGTTCTTTGAAGATGAACCTATCTATCCAAAAAGTATACAAATAAATGTAGAATATGGTACTTTAAAAATTTCAAATAGCTCTATATGAATAGAATGAAAGGACGGATAAATTGAAAGGGAGCAAACGTCTGCCATCATAAGTAATTTGAAATTAATGGTGTATCCTGGGAAAAACCACTGGTGGATGGGAGTTAGGAAAACAAAAGGGTGTAAGAGAATCACGTGGATGCTGTAGTCGACATGGTTGGTGCTGAGGGTATTTGAACGGTTCCCTCCCAGTACTGTGGCTGCTCTTGTTGCAGGTGTTAGCTACTCATGGTTCCCAGCTGCTAATTTTTGGAGACCTGCTGCAGCCATGATGGCCTGCTCACCAAGTCCCTACGTTTCTTGTTTTCTAAGGGAATCCACAACCACAATGACTGACTAACAAGGAAGTGTAAAGACTGGACCGAGGGCACCACAAGCACTGTAGAGCAGTTCATGCTCCAGCACTTGCCAAGGGATCTGACTGAAGGTAAGCTGGAGCCCAGAGCACAGTCTGCTCCAGCGTGTCAGGCAACCATCATCTCCCATCCCGGGAGAGCGTTTTCTCAGTGAGTTTTCTGCAGATGAATTTCCAAGTCAAGATTTGCTTCTAGATAATCAGATCGAAGTGAGTCATTTGTGTGGAGAACGGGCCTGAATAGGAGATAGAAGAAAGACGGGAGGAACAGTTAATTTGGAGTAATTGCAGGGTTCTTAACAAATCTCAGGTAAGAAAAAATTAGACTCGAGCTGCAACAGAGGACTTAGAATAGACAGGACGGAGCAATTGTCAGTGATCTGGAGGGCTGATTGATAGGAATAAGAGGGATAAGATGAGGGAAAAGGGAGAGTCAAAGATGCCATTAGCACTTGATGTTGGTCTTAACAGTTACTTCAAACATAATGCATGTAATTGACATTAACACTGACACACACACAGAAAATAAGACTGATATTTTAAAACAAATGTGTCCTTTTAAAGACATATATCAAGTCATAAATTTGGTGTCTGGATTGGGAACAAGGAATTTTGTTCCACTTGGAATCCATGATGAAGGAGAAAAATATAAAATCAAATGAGAGGGTCCTATACTAATTAATAATTTAATGATAATAATAATAATAATAATGGACTATGACTGCAAGTGTGTGATCAATTCAGTTTTTCTTTCTCCTACACTTAAGTAAAACCAATGCATGAGAAGAGAACAGAGTATGTGGGGAAAAAAAACTGGAGGAGGAATAGGTTATGCATTAAGCTTGGTTATGTCTAGTTGAAATTTTAAAATTCTAGAACTGGACATGAAAAAGCTCTTGACTCTGATGTGTACATCTGCAATGAGAAAGTACTTACTGCACATAGTAAAAAATAAATTCTATGCTATGTGTAAAAATACCCTACCCTGACTCTAACACAAAGCCCTCAATAAATGTCAATTTTATATTACCATGATTATCCCTTTTTTGTGATTGCTTCTAATTATGCACTGACAAGCTAAAAGCTGTGATGTCGGTCTGCATATTGCCTCATTCCCTGGCATTAGTGTCGTTGAACTTGCTGCTCAAGGAATTGTCGTTTCTTTTTGCCTGAACCACTTTTAAGCTGACTTCTTCTGGCCTTAGACTCTGTTTTCTATTACTTGATCATCCTTGCCAGTTCACTACAAGTCTTCTTCATATTCTGTCAATCAATAGCAAGTGACTTGCCTTGACTACTAAATCAGATTGTTTCATCAATCAAGGTAACCAATGTTATACACATAAAGCTGAATTTATGTGTGATTGGTGTGGGTGAGAGAGAAATCTACCACTCACTATGCAGTTTCTTAGCTTTAAGTCACTGGAAGTTTTCATTCTGGTTACTTCTGGTTTTCTGAGAAACAAGGCAAACTTTAATAGATATTTAAGTTTGTTTCATGACCCTTAGTATCGAGAGGAGGAAGCCAAGTCCCAGATGAGTAATTGGTGTATACAAAGTGCATGATATTCAGTCCTAAAATAAAGGTAACCTATTATTGTATTTGGATTGAATTGTAGTTGCCTGTGTTTGGTTGTTTCGATTCACATAAATGTGTCTTGGCCACCACTTCTCAATGAGGATGATCCAATTTCAACTGTGGCATTTCAGGCTACAGTATGTTGTGGAGTATATACACACACACACACACACACACACACACACACACACACACACACATAGTGAATGGAAGAAAGATATCAAATATACAAGGCAGAAAGGGACCATATGATTAATCATGCATTAGCCAAGACTACCTTGAGAGATCCCAGGTAGATAGAATATAACAGCATGCTGTTTTTTGTAATCTGGACCAGATGATATGCATCCTTTTCAAGACAGACTGTTGGGTCAGGAACTGAAGCCACAGCCTGATGGAGAACAGGGAAAGAGATTGGGATTGAGATGCTGACGCATAAATCAATAGTTCTATCATTAAGTAAATACTCTCATTAAGTCACACCTATTCAACACACACATACACACACACACACACACACAAACGCGCGCACACACACACACACATGATCCATCTAGAGAGGAAATCTATCTATATCCATGAAAACGTCTTTCCTTTTTTCCTTCTTCCTTTCTTCCTTCCTTCCTTCCTTCTTTTCAACTTATTTTTTTCAATTAAACTAAACAAACTTAACTTCATGGCAAATAAAATGTATCATGACCCTCCGTTATAAAACATTATTCTGGAGCTCTGACTAGGGAGGAGATAAAAGTCGGTAACCAGATTGATTTAGAAAAACATGAAGAACTTCAGGGGTAAAAAGTAGTTCACGGTAAAGACCTAGCTACCATTTTGTTGGGGAACTATGATTTCTGAAGCTAGACTATGTAGAGACAGGAAGATTTATAGTAAAACGTAATAAAAAATGTCAAATTAATATATTTTAATCTGACTTTTAATGTTACTTTGTTTTCTTCCACTGCTGAGACTAAATAATAAATATCATCAAAACAAGCTAAAAACCATGGCATTGTGTGGTGTCTTTAGCAAGATAATAGACTTGAGAAAATATATCTTTAAACAAAGACAATGTGTTTTAATTTACTTACTTGCTTCATTAGTGAACCTAGATGTAGATTAGGAAAATAGATAGGTTATTTAATGAAAATAAAAAATGTGTCTAGAATTCAGGATTAACCATGGAGTTTGAGTGGTAAAGAAAGAAAATGTAAGATAGCACTTCCTCTTACTTTATTTCTGATTTTGCATTGGAGAAGAAAGGTTTAAATCCATTTTCCATGTGTCCTCATACTCAGAAGACTTCTGTGTTAGACGACGAAGAATGAATTAAAAAAAAAGAAACATGAACAACACAGAGAAGATAGGAAGATGGTATGTTTGGACAAGACTATATTTAGAATGTAGTTGTATAATCCTTAAATTATGTGTGCTTAATTAAGACTTACACAAAAGATGAATTTAGGTCTAGACAACCTACCATTAACATTTATATGAGTGGATATCGTAGACCAAGGTGATGGATAGAGAACATGATAGTGACTCTATTAGAACTCAAGAAAGACTTCGCCCTCCATGGAGCTGTCAACAGGCGCTATCAAGCTCAAGGAGATAATTTAACAGAGGTCTCATATACCAGCTGTGAATGCCATCACAATGTTCTGAAAAGACCACTGACCTCTCAATGGCTACCAAATCAGGGTCAGAAAGAGGCTGCAGTCTCCCTTATCTCTAACATTAAAAGATTATAAGAGCCTCTTTTACATTTTGTCAGATAATAGCTTGGAAAAGAGCAGAACAATTTTTCTTTAAAAACAGAAGATATAAAAATAAGTTGTTTAAATTATTAGAGCTGACAAATGTGTATATTGATCAGGACTAAGTTTTACCCTAAACTCAAACATGGAGCTCAATTACATGTATGTGCCAAGCAATTGTTGGTCCTTTATAGATAAGGCCAATGAATACTCTGTACAAGCACATCATAGAATGATTAACTTTGAGACTTCATACATAGTCACAAGGTTGACTTTTGTAGATCATATATAATACCCAAGCCCATATATTGAAATAAAGTTAATATTACAGAAATGGCACCGAGACTCATTTCATTATCAATTTTCTTTTGTTAATAAAGCTAACACCACAAATGTATAAATTCTCCACTTAGGATGTTTTTCTCCCAAATAAAAGGGATTACTGTCAAGGCTGCTCAGATGGCTAATCCACTTATGCTGGTTTTTGCTGCTAATCTTTTTCTTATTTTCTTGCACATTCTAAAAAGAATGCTACTTTACAGAATTATACTGATGGAAATGACTCATTAGAGTCATAAAGTGATTTCTTTTGCTGTTTGTCAAGACTGAAAACATATTCTAAAACATAGTTATTTGCCAAAGATATTAAAATATACAGAAATAGTCATCAAAATTTGCAATTCGCTAATGATGCTTCCAATCTAAACACAGACTATTTGAATGATGAGTACTATTCAGGAGCTCTTTCATCTCTTTACAGTTTTTATCAACGTATTAAAATCATACATGTTCTAATTGGTGCTAAGCTTCTAGTAATTTCTTCTATTATTTTTGCAGACATGGTGTTTTATCCAAAAGTAGGAAATGAAGATGCATGCATTTTATTATTCAAATGGAGCCACATAAGGATACATTCGTGGCTTGTGTCATCGTCCTAAAACAGAAACTTGCAAGTATATGTGTGGAGACAGCAGAATTCCAAATGTTCCTATTGAAATATGTTGTGAGAGCAGGGTTGCTTTAGCAGATCAAGTGGCAAGGAAAGGCATTACTGAGAAGGTGACTCTGAGTAACAATAGTAACAGATAGTAACAAATAGAAGTCAGTGAAGGCACAAAACATAAATATCTGGGACGGAAAAAACTGAACAAAGGGCCTGAGACGAGAGAGTGATGGGAGTGTTTGAGGATGCCGAGGAGGTCATTGTTGCTGGAGTGAAATGAAAAAGAGAGAGGTGAAATCATGGCTCAACCTGTCATCCCGCGCCTTTGGGAGGCTGAGGTGAGTGGAGGGCCTGAGGCCGCGGGTTCGAGACCCGCCTGGGCAGCGAGACCTCATCTCTACCATCAATCAAAAAATCAGCCGGGCGTGGAAGCGCGCGCCTGTGATTCCGGCTCCTCGGAAGGCGGAGGCGGAAGGATCGCCGGAGCCCAGCGGGTCGAGGCTGCGGGGGCCGGGAGCGGCCGCTGCCCTCCAGTCTGGGCGACGGAGTGAGACTCCAACTCAAAAAAAAAAAAAAGAAATCAGAAAGGTAAGTTAGGGCCATCTTGTAAAATTGTTGACTTTTACTTTGAGACGGGAAACCCCTGGGGATTTTGAGCACAGTAGCATGCATTGACTTATGTTTCATCATAATCAAGTGACTGTTTGATTACGAAAAGATTGAAATATGGAAGGCTGCATACCAGTGGGTGACTCCACAGATTCCAAACTTTGGGAAAGAGACTATCAGAAAGCTAATGTGCTAGTTCTATAATTTTTCTGTTTTCTTTTTTTTTTTCCTTTTTTTTTTTAAAGTTTAAGATGTAGTCCATTTTTAAGTTAGATTTTGAAATGGTCATCCATATTTTTCTGTGTATGTGGTTCAACATGATGCATAGGTTTAATGATTTCAATGAACAGAAGAAAAATACAGTCATGCCATGACATTTTAGTGATCGATGGAACACATTCACAATGATGATACTGTAAGATTTAAAGGAGCTGGATAATTCCTGTTACTAGTGATGTTGCAGCCATCTTAGCATTGTAGTGCAATGCATTACTCAAAAACAAAAAAAAAGTGAAAAAATTACAAATCTTATAAATGTAAAAAGGCTTATGGAATAAGGGTTTAAAGAAATGAAATGTTTTTGTACATTTACAAAATGTATTTGTGTTTTAAACTTAGTGTTATGACAAGGGTCAAAAGTTTGAAAAAAATGAAAATTTATAAAGATTTTAAGTTGCAGCAAGCTCAGGTTAATTTATTATTAAATATAAATTTAGTGTAGTCTAAGTATACAGTGTTTATAAAGCCTATAGTAGTGTATAATAATGTCCTTGACCGTCCATTCCCTCATAACTCACTCATTGACTCAGAGTAACTTCTAGTCCTGCAAACTCCATTCATAGTAAGTTCCCTATATAGGTATACCATTTTAATTTCATATACCTTATTTTTATCATACCTTTCCTATGTTTAGATGTGTAAATACTTACCCCTGTATTACAATTGCCTAGAGTATTCAATATAATAACATGCTAGCCAGAATTGTATTTTAGGAACAATAGGCTATAGCATAAAGTCTAGTCGTGTCGTAAGCTGCACCAGGTAGGTCTGGAAAAGTGACTTATTGAAGGTATTTCACTAGCAAGTTATTTTATCTCATTTCTTTTTTTAAAGAATTACTCTCAGAACCCTCTGAGGAATGAAACTGGTAGGAGGAAGCAAGAGCAGAAAAATGAAAATGAGTAACAAAAAATAATAATAATTGCAGAGAACTTACACAACCCAACAACAATTCTTGCAATAAAGCTACAGTAATCAAGACAGTGTAATGTCAAGAAGGGAATAGACAAATATATCAGTGGAGTGAAATAGAGAACCCAGAAATAGACCCCAGTAATTATAGTCATCTTAGCAAAGGAATAGAGCCAATGTAATGGATGAAAGAAAGACTTTTCAACAATTGGTGCTGAAAAAACTGGACATCTATATGCAAAATATGATTCTAGACATGAACTTATCACCCTTTCCCAAAATTAATTCAAAATAGAACATAGAGTAAGGGCAAACACAACACTATTAAACTCCTGGGAGATAACATAGTCGGCAATCTAGATGACCTTGGGTTTGACAATGATTTTTTAGATGCAACTCCAAATGTACATTCTGTGGAATAAATAATTGACAAGGTAGACTTTATTAAAATTGAATTATTCTGCTCTGTGAACAACACTGTCAAGGAAATGAGAAGACAAACCATAGATTGGGAAAAAATATTTGAAAAGGCATATCTGATAAAAGACTGTTATTCAAAATATACAGATAACTCAAGACTCAACAATAAGAAAACAGACAACTGATTTAAGCATGGACAATAGATAGTTCACCAAAAAAGATGTACAAATGGCAAATAAGCATATTAAAGAGATAGTCAATTCCAAATTAAAACAACAATGAGTTACCACTACACACATACCAATTCTGATTCTTAATTATGAGCAATGCTTACTTAATACCATAGGGCCTTTACATTTTGGAATTTGTTTTTAGGAAAACGGGAAATTATTACAGAATATCAATCAGTTGAGTGAAAGATAAGATTTGCGCAGCCAGAAAACCAACCCGTGTTTATGGTATAAAGAATTGACCACATAGTGGCAATATTATTTTTGGAACTCCATCTAGGAAGATTTTGCTGTAGGCATGCAATGAGTGAGGACGTCTTTTTAAAATCAGCATAGGAGGAACGAAGAGGAGTGGATGAACTTATGCGACATATAGAAAAAACAACATAACTATTTTGTGGTAAATTTGACTTGGCATGTGAGAAAGAATGAGTAAAGATGATTGGCATCTCTTGATTGGACAATTACAAGTGCAAATGACAAATGAGGAGCTTGGGAAAATATCTTGCCTGGGGTAACCCCCTGGGGTTCCCTCCCCTTGTGGAAGCTTTTCTGTCCTCTCGATAAATCTTGCTTTCAAAAAAAACACTTTTTTTGCCTAAAGTTGCACTAAATGGGAGTAATTAGCATGTAGATGATGATTCATTCAACGAGCAGATACTGAGTGCTGAATGTATGTCAAACCCACTGGTTGTTTCTGAGATTGCAGTGTGATCCAAAATCATTATTGCTTCTACCTAATAGTTGTGTCAGTTATAGTAAGAAAAATAAATGTTATAAAATATTACCTAGTGAGAAAGATTTACAAAGAAAAATCATTAAGCTGAAGCATATTATTCAATTTAATGTGGGCGAGATTAGGATTAGAATGGGGAATGAGATGATAAAATTTTAATAATTTTGATCATCAGTGTGTTTCAACTTAAGAGTGTAAAAATATATAAGTCACAAGTTTATGTATATCTATTTACACTATCCATGTGAAGTACAATCCCTCAAGTCTAAATTAACATAAAAATTACTCCCAGTTCTTAGAAATCTGAAAAATTGAACCAATTTTAAAATACATTATAGTGGTTTCATAGTCCTGATAATATATGATGCCCATACATAAAACAAATTGGTAAAATAAAAATTAATAAAACAAAACATATCAAATAAAACTTTGCTAAAAACTCAGAACAATACATTTTGAAAAAATTCACTTAACAGCAAAAACGTGATATATCAGAGAGGGAAATTAGCTTTCTAAGCCTTTGAAGTACAATAACATCAAGAATAATATTTTAAAATACTTTTTAAAAATCTGAGGTGATTGAAATAATTGTGAAAAAGAAGGGTCATGAACATAAAATAAATATACAAAATTAAACTGACTTTATTTTAATTCGGTACAATGTAGTAGAAGATACAATTTTGAAAGACTACATTTATGTTAAAAATTAACCAAAGGATTCTGGAAAAATGGCAAAATATAAAGCACATGGGATCTGATTTTCTACCTAAAAAACAATGCACTGGTAGAATATCTCAGATGGGATTATTGGAAACTCTGGAGTCTGTGAAAGGCAACAACTTTCAGGAACGGCTTGGATAGTACATTGCAGATAATTCAGTTAATTTCAACTCTCAGCACAGTAGCAGCTAGCCATCCCCCAGCCCAATCTAATATCAAAGAACATCCCCAAAGAAGCTGCACCCAGCTCAAGAAAGCCAGGGTGAACAAAAAGGAACCTATCCTCCAAACCCTGGAAATATGTGTTCTGATTGCTGCTTCTGATCACAGAGGTACAAAGAGGTGGGTGGCCACTGTGGTCTCTCCATCCGTTGTTGCAACTCACTCCTCCTCTTATAGTTGAAGTAACGTCTGAGGGTTTAAAGAATTGACACTGCTCTGTTTGGTGTTTTGTTTTGTTTTGTTTTGTTTTTTAATTTTCTCCTTTTGGGAACCAGGCATTAAAACTAGGACATTCAAAACGAGCTGGCTACATGGGGAAAATTAAAAAGGATTTCAGGAAAGACACAGGCTTAGAAAAGACCTGAGAGGACCTTAATTTTATTATTCATGCTAATCCTTGACAAAGAGAAAGCCTAATGAATCAAACACACAAAAACAATGCCCCAGAAAAAATATTAAGTTATCAACAACTACCGTAACAACAACAACAAAAACCACAAGGCATGCAAAGAAACAGAAACATTTAGACCATTTATAAGTAAACCAATAAACACTGAATAGTTACCAAAAGAGACTTGGTGGTGGTTCTATTAGACAAAGACTTTAAAATAACTGCCTTAAAGCTACTAAAAGAACTAAAGAAAGCTTTGAAGATTTTTTTTCAATGTATGAGCAAAATATAAGTATCACTGACAGAAAACCAAAATAGAAACATCCCTAAAAAAATTCTTAAGCAAAAAAGTACAATAACTGATTTTTAAAAAATCACCAGATGGATTTAAAGTCAGATTCGAGTAATCAGAAGAAAGAATCAGTGAACATGAAAATAGGAGAGAGGAAATTATAGATTCTGGAAAAAAAGGAAAAGAATAAAGAAAGTGAACAGAGCCTAAGAGATTCATGGAGCAACGACAAGCAGACCAACTTATACATCATGTCCACTGAGTACTGCTGGCCAGGGCAATGCAAAGATTCTCTACCGATGGCATAAATCCAGAGAGAAAGGGCATTCACGCAATAAGTAAGCAAAGCAGATTTATTACTCATGAATTGGCGGTAAGAATAAACGAAAGCCAAAGACTCATGACGAGGCAGTCCTTCAAGGTTCAGGAAAACTGTCTAGAGTGACTGGAATCTTGTCTGTGTGTTCTCCCGTGTTGTACCACAGCTGAGGAACCCTACAAGTGCCCTGTCCTGAGTTATACAGCTTGCGTGCAACTGGGAACTTCCTGTTTTAGGAGGAATAAGGACACTGCCTGTGTCATTCCAGACATTTTCTCTTTATTTCAGAATGTTGCAATGATTGGTTGCATTCTACCTGAGAAGTGTAAGCAAGATAGAGAACAGCTGGGTCAGCTGAGTTATCCAGGGACATGGCCTCCTGCAAGCAGGACACAGGAATCTCTGCACGCTTAAGCTAGAGAGCCACTCCATGCTGTAAGAGTCTGCTAAGAAGAAGCCTGCAAATTGGAAGAAAAATCTTTCTTTAAAACAATCCAAGGACCTCAGAGTGTTTTCGCACCAATTATCACCGTTTGATGACCCTAGTTGTTATTTTCTGGTAGCTTATTATTATTTTTTTTTTGGATTTGTAACAGTAATAGATAATTCAAAAGTAGTCATCTTATTATTAATAAACTTATTTGGTTTACTTATGTGTTTGCAAATGTCTTTTCTGATGACTGTTCATTCTTTTATAATAGTTTGTTTCAAAAAAACTAGACATATTTTAAAATAATGACTAAATAAATATTTTTAGACAATTTATACACAATTTAAGGTCAATATTACTCTTACCTTAAAGTCAGACATTTCCTGCCCCAAAGAAGACTGCATCTCATTATCCTTCATGAATACAAATGCAAAATTCTTCACAAATTTTCATTAAAAAGTTCAATATACAAAATAACAATATACTGCAATCAAGTGAATGCAAAAAAAGGTCAATATCCCAAAAGTTAATTAATATTATGTGCCATGTTGAGATAATACAGAAAATAAAGAAGGTGATAATCTTAATAGACTTAAAAGACAAAATGCTATAGTTAACATTATGACTATGGTGAAAGGCTGAAACTTTTCTGCTAAGATTTAGAAAAAGTCTGTGGTTTCTGCTCATACCACTTTTGTTCAACATGAAGCTACCTAATTAGTAAAGAAAGCAAGAAAAATAGGTGTGCATATTTGAAATGAAGGAATAAAGCATTTTTTATTTTTCTTTATGACATAGTCTCTTATGTGGAAATTCCTTACAAAATCTACAAAAGAGTTATTAGAACTAATAGAATGGTTAAATAAAATCACAGAATACAAAATCAATTATACTTAAATATAATTGTAACAAAATAATAAAAAATAAAGCAAAAACTATTGACAATAGAATCACAAGATAAAATATATAGAAATAAATTTAGCAAATGACATGGAACACCTCTACAATGAAGTTTACAAAATATTACTAAAAGAACAAAAATAAAGATGGAAAGATATGCCAGATTTAGGAATCAGAAGTCTCAGTGCTGTAAATGTGTCAATTAGCTCAAAATTGATATATTGATATAATGCAACTTCTTTTAAAATGAAATAGCAAAAAAAAAAAGTAAAAGAAAGAAAGAAAGAAAAAGAAAGAAATAGACTACCTATAAACACAGAGCAATGGATCTAAAAAACATCATTAGAAGTGACATAGTCAGATACAAAATTCAATATATCATATGATTCAATTTATATGTAATATCTGGGAAAGGCAAACATATGGGGATAGACAAAAGATTATTAGTTTCTTGAGGCTATGGTTCAGAGTAAAAATTTACAGTAAAGATGAGAAGTGAAATTTTGGCGTGATGTACTACAATTTCCTAAATTGATACATGGTAATGGTTGCATAATTGCAGAATAGATTCAGAGAAGTATATATTTAAAATTTGGGGATTTATTACATGGAAACTATACTTAAATAAAAGATGAAATCACTGACATGAACTTTTTGTTTGTCATTACTTTAACATTTTGTATGGAGTTACCACAAAATTTTGGAGGTCTAAACATATATTTATCTTTCATTCAAATTTTGTAAGCGTATATATTCAGGCAAAACATTTTTTGTGACTTCTTCTTCACTAAAATTTATGTGTTAAAAAGATATCTACATTTTGTCTATTTTTTTTGAGTCGGAGTCTCAGTCTGTGCCCAGACTGGAATGCAGCGGCCGATCCGGCCACCGCAGCCTCGACCTGCTGGGCTCCAGCGATCCTTCCGCCTCAGCCTTCCAAGTAACTGGAACTACAGGCATGCACTACCACGCCCGGCTAATTTTTTGATTTATTGTAGAGATGAGGTTTCGCTGCCCAGGCGGGTCTCGAACCCGTGGGCTCAGGCAATCTACTCACCTCAGCCTCCCAAAGGCACGGGATTACAGGCCGAGCCACCGAGCCCGGCTCATTTTGTCTATTTTATTGTTTTATAGTATTATTTTGTAAAAATTCATCAAAAACATAGAATTAATTGCTGATGGGTATTTAATGAGTTTCAATTTTTTTACTGTTATAAATAATACTACTATAGAAAATTGTGTACAGTCTGCTAGTGCATTTCTTCAGTAAGTTTATTAGGATGTATAGAATAGTGAAATTGCTGGGTCATAGGATATGTTTATAATCAATAATACTATAATTGTGGGAAAAGTTTTAAAATTTTGCATAAGAAGTTCATTGCCATTCCACATCCTTACTATTGCTGGTATTCCATGCATTTCTATTCACAATAGCAGACACATGGAACCAACCATGCTGCCTATCGAAGTTGGAATGTATTAAAAAAAAATTGGTACATATACACAGTGGATTATTATGCATCCATAAAGAAGTACAAACATGGACTTTGCAGCAACTTGGATGGATTTAGAGTCTATCATACTGTAATCAATCACAGAAATAAAGAACAGAGTACCATATGTCCTCACTTAAAAGCAGACCTTGAACTATTATCATAATACTATAAGAAGGGGATTCCCAGCAGTGGGAAACTGCCAGGGGGAAGGGACACACCTCATCATTTGTATACCTGAGCATTTGTATACCTAACCCTGAATTGTACCCCACATCTTTAAAATAAAAAAAAGAATAAAAAATGCTTTTTTATTTAAAGAAACTAGAAAATATTGACACATTAAAAAATAAATAAAGTTTGCAAGCAAGCATGCGTTGGTGAAAAAGCATAAAATTACAGTTTTACTTTCTATTTCCTAGTTTATTAATCCAATTAAACACATTTTAAATATTTATTTTTTATGACTACTTCTATAAAGTGACACTTTCAATTGTTAGCTTTTTGTGTCTTTTTTAGAAGATGTTCTATAATCAGAGGAAACATTGACAAGTTTATAAACAGAGTAGGAACACTTCTCTCTCATAAATTAACACATCAAGTAAGATAAAGTTCACTGAGGATACATTTTATTAGAATATAATATACACACAGGACGCTGCAATTTTTATGTGAGCAGCACAATAAATTGCTCTAAATTGAGCATGTTTCCAAAGAACAACTGAATCAAGGAGCTGCATACTATCGGCACATCTAAATGGAAATTTTTGCGTCCCTAGTGTTCTTTCCCGGTTACTACCCTCTCCTGTAAGAGTGAACAGTACCCTGGTTTATATAAGCATTGACAGGTTTTGTGAATATATATATATATATATATATATATATATATATGTATGTTCATATTTATGTGGGATTATAAAGTCTATCCTCCTTTAATCTTTTGTCTCTGACTTTGGCACAATATTAAATTTGTACAACTCATTTTTATTTTTGTAAGTACCAGAAACCCTTTTATTTTTAATTGCTTTATGGCACTCAATAACATAAATAACTCATTATTATTTATATCATTCATTAAAATATTATGAACGTTTTTGTCAATTTCAAAGTTATGTTTTTTGAGGCATGAGTCTATTAAAAATTCAAGTATGAGGGATTGTATGTTTGTGTTTTGTTGAGTCTACCTAGTAATGGTATTGCTGGTAATAGGCAAGAAAGAGGGTTAAGTTTAGGAGATAATAGCATAGAGTTGTGAAAATTCTGATTCATATCCTCATCAACGCATACATTTCCTAATATTTTTTAGATTAGTCGCTTTCATGAATTTTGTAATGGTTTTAGGTTGTGGTTTCATTTTCATGGTCCTAATCACCCTTCTATATATAGGGCATTGCCATTATTTATTGACAATTTGATTGTCCCATTTTGTGAAGTGTCTATTCAATTGCTTTACTATTTTTCTTTTACTAATTTGTCCAATTGTCTTGACTTTTATAATTAAAATAAAACTTGTATTGAAGACTCCTTTTCTCTGAATTATGTACTTAATAGTGGCTTTTGATGAATGCAAGTAATGTAATTCACACTACCTTTTTTCTTTGTTTTAATTTTTTGTTTTTCATTTTGTTACAAATGGAAATCTTTGACTACACCAAGATTTACTTGTCGTCTAAAATCATATTGCTTATTCTTTAGCCTTCTACATGTAAGTCCACAGTTCATGGAATTTATTTCTTTCACATATTTTGAATTAGAGATGTGTGTGTGTGTGTGTGTGTGTGTGTGTGTGTGTGTGTGTGTAGTATAGTCTCTCTACATGTTTATCCAACTAGCAGCTTTATTTATTAAAATATCATTCACTCTCCTCCTTAATGACAGTGTTATCGTTCTCATAATTTAGGCACACGGGTCAAATTTCTATAGTCTCTCTATTTTTATTGGTCAATTTGTAAATTCCTGCACGAATACCACCCTGACTTTCTTTCAGTAGTCTTGATACTTGATATTGTTGGATATAGATTTGATTCACACATTCAATAACTTGATCAAATGTTCATAGATTCCTCTCTGTCTTCAAATAATAAATAATTTGGATTGTTTTAAATGCACAAGAAAAATTATTTTAAATGATCAACTAATACTCTAAAGATAATAATTGTCAAGAATCCCAACAGATTGCATCATAAAGACCATTTCTCTGAAAAAAAGCTTAATAATGTCTTAAAACAATAAAAAAGTAAATACTTTTATTTAAAGACATTCAACCACATGGTTAAATAATTTATGCAGTAAAATATTTCTTAAGGGGAAAAGTATGAATAAAAGGTGTGAAGCCAAGTAATAAAGAAAGAAAAAAAAATTGTGTAGCCTACATGTAAGCAGCAGTGGTGCTGAGAGATAAACATAAGTACACTGTATTATGTACAGGAAATGCAAAAAAGGCAGAATTTGTTTAAATATGGTAAACATTTAAATACGCAAGAAAAACAAAAAAGTAAACTCAAAGAAAGTCAAAGGAATAATAAATACAGCTAAGGGTGGCTAAAACACTGTGGAAAGCCAGTAAATACTAGGAAAGATCAGTTAGAACCAGATTTGTTTAGTCAAAGAAGGTCCACAAATTCCTGAGCAGTTTTTGCTCTTAGCCCACATTTATAAAAGAAATTTCGAAATCCCAGAAAGCATATTAAACCCACTTCATTTTATAGTAAGTGTAAGAGCTGGAATAACAACCCAACTCTAGAATATGGTCTCTTGTTCCTAAGCAGAAATTCTTAGGAAAAAAAAAAAAATCCAATTAAATCTGCCACAATATACAAAATAAATAAATTCAATGTAATCAAGTACTACTGATCTGATAGATTAAAATATGATTTAATATCATTTTTGATATTAAGAAAGCTGATCTTTTTTAGTTTATAATGTGCTATTAAATACATTATTTTATTTAATTATCATCTCAACATTGTAAGATAATAGACCAAAGACATCATTTTAATGGTGACCATATTATGATAGCAAGTTAGAGAAACCATGTCAAGGTAGCAACATTAAAGAAAGAACAAGGGATTTTACAATTTATATATAAAATCTAGAGAAAACCCTTATCAATGTGTTTTGTATAAAAACTATCACTTGGGAAATGAAAATGCATTAAGATTGTGTTTGAATATAGTTTAAAAGCATAATGAGTAACTTTGCTTATAATTGGGGATTATATTTCAATTTCACTATAGTTTCTAAATAGATTATAGATATATGTAGCTATATATGTTGGAGAAGAATATTGACTTCTGCATCTCCATAAATGTTATTAGAATCTAACAAACACACATCACCAAATTTAGGAAAGTCTAATTTGGGGATGTGAGGCTTAGAAAGAAAAAAAAAAACAACAAAAAACTAAGACTCCTAAGTTATCAATGATAGTTCCTCTCTTTTGAAAAAAAATTAATTCTCAAGTGAAATGGTAGCTGAAGAAATATCAGAGCAGCACAAAGAATCACCATGGGGTTAAGTCACCATGATTGGATCTTCTCTGAACTTGAAGTTTTCTGATATGGATGATGATATTTGGCCAAATATATCAACATTATTAATTTACTTTATAATAGAACACTATCATAAAATACGTACTAAAATATTGCATGCATATCCTTTTGCAAAGATAGACCTAACTGGAAAATACTTTGCTGGAAAGTTAGACTATAATTGAATGCCTGCAATTTACTTACCTACAGCAATCAATATGTTAAGTAGTAGGTAGCTACTTACATTCAAAATTATTAAGATTTGTATGGATTTCAGGGAACAGAATAGAAACAAAAACAAGACACATGTCAGTGGACCCAGATTCTGTATAACTTGGGTGGTATGTAGGTCTGAAATTAAGCATAAATCGCTGAAATATATACCTTTTAAGACATACTGACAAAAATAAAATATCACTCTCTCACTTGCTCAATGCACACATGCTGTGTTTCTTTAGAAATCTAAATCTATCAAAGTATTTAATAAGCCCATTTAAATGTGATCTAAAATATAATCGGTCAGGTAAAAATACATTTAAAATAAATAAATCCAAAATGAAACGAACAGGCTTTGTTTTTTAAGTTTTCAAGAATTTTCTTTTAAACTAAAATTTTAAAAATTGCAATGGAAGACACTTTCACTAATTGTTTATTTGGCTGTGAAGAAGTATTTTAGTTGACTATAATCCCATTTGTCTATTTTTGCTTTTGTTGCTTGTGTTTTGAGAATCATATTCAAAAAACAAATGCCCCTACCAATGTCATAAATATTTTCCCCTATTTTATTTTATATTTTATTTTATTTATTGAGACAGGATCTCGCTCTGTTGCCCAGGCTGGAGTGCAGTGGCATGATCCCGGGTCACTGCAGCCTCAATCTCCCTGGCTCAAGTGAGCCTCCTACCTCAGCCCTCTCAGTAGCAGACCCTATAGATATGTGCCAGCACACCTGACATTCATTTTTTGTAGAGATGAGGCCTCACTGTCACCCAGACTGGTCTTGAACTATTGTGCTCAAACGATTCTTCCGCCCCAGCCACACAAAGTTCCAGGATTATAGGCATGAGTGACTGGTCTCTGTGCTTTTTTCTAACAGTGTTATAGCTTCAGGTCTCACGTGTAGTCATTAATCCATTTTGAGTTGGTTTTGTATATGGTGTGAGATAAGGGTCTAATTTCATTCTTCTGTGGATGTGAATGTGGACATTTAGTTGCCCCAATTAATTTATAAAAGAGAATGTCCTTTCCCCACTGCATGCTCTTGACATCTTAGTCAGAAATTAACTAATCATAAATGCATGAATTTATTTCTGAACTCTCTTTTCTGCTACGTTTGTCTCTGCATATCCATTCTGAGGCATGTATTATGCTTTGTGCTGTAGTTTGATTACTATAGCTTTGTAGTGTATTTTGAAGTCGGGTAGTGGGATACCTCAAGCTTGGTTCTTTTTCTCAAAATTGCTTCGGTTATCCATGAATTTGTGGTTTTATGTAAATTTTAGGATTTTCTTCTATATTGGTGTAGAATTTTATTTGTATATTGATGGGAATTGTATTACATCTGTAGGTCATTCTGGGTAGTATGAATATTAACAATATTCTTTCTTCTGATCCATGAACATAAGTATTTTGTCTGTTTACATCTTCTCCCAGTTCTTTCATTAATATTTTATAGTTTTGAGCATAGATTTTTAACCCCCTTGGTCAAATCTGTTTCTAAGTATTGTATTGCATTTTGTTATTTATTAGTTATATTCTGAGTTGGAATCTCACTCTGTCACCCAGACTGGAGTTGTGGTGGCACACTCATGACTCACTTATTGTAGAGACCGTGTCTCGCTATTTTGCCCAGACTGGGCTCAAGCAATTTTTTCTCTGCATCCTCATCAGCATCTATTGTTTATAGATGTATTAATGACGGCCATTCTTACTGGTGTTAGATGATGGTTCAGTGTGGTTTTGATTCGCATTTCACTGATGATTAGTGAGGTTGAGCATTTTTTCATGTATCTGTTGGCTGTTCATGTGTCTTCTTTTGAAAAGTGCCTATTCATATTTTTTGCCCAATTTCTAATTGGGCTGTTTGTTTTTTTACTTTTGGTTTGAATTCCTTGTAGATCCTAGATGTTAGAGCTTTGATATAGTTAGCAATTTTTTTCCCCCATTCTGTGGGTTGTCTTCCCACTCTCTTGATGGTTCCTTTTGCTTTGCAAAAGCTTTTCAATTTGATGAGGTCACTCTTGTCTATTTTATCTTTTATGGCATACAGTTTGGGGTTCTGATCAAGAATTGGTTGCCTATTCCAATGTGCAAAAGTGTGTCTCCTGTGTTTTTTTCTAAGATTCTTATAGGTTGAGGTTTTATGTTCAGGTCTTCAATTCATTTAGAGTTGATTTTTTTTATGTATGGTGATACATAGGGGTCCTGTTTCATTCATTCTTCTGCATGCAGTTATGCCAGTTTTCCCAACACCATTTGCTGATTAAGGTCTCCTTTCTCTAGGGGTTGTTAATGGATTTGTCAAAGATGAGTTGGTTGAGAGATTGAGATTTTGCTTCCAGAATCTCTATCCTGTTCCATTGGTCTATGTGATTGTCCTTGTACCTATACCTGGCTGTTTTGATTATTGTGGCCTTGTACGATATTAAAGTTTAAAGTCTGCAAGTGTAATATCTTCCACTTTGTTTCTTTTGATAAGGATTGCTTTGACTATTTGTCCTCTTTTTAATTTCCCTATAAATTTCTGTATTGTCATTTCCAGATTTGAGCATAATAATGTTGGTAATTTGAATGGTAGTACATACAATCTGTAGATTACCTCGGGTAGGATGAACATCTTACCACTATTGATTCTTCTGATTCATGAGCATGGAAATTTTTCCATTTGTTTGTATCTTCTTTGAGCAGTGTTTTGTGGTTTTTATGGTGAAGATATTTTACTTCTCTCATTAGGAAGATGCCAAGGTATTTCTTTCTCTCTCTTTGTGTGTGTGTGTGTGTGTGGGGGCTGTTATGAGTGGGACTGTGCTTTTCATTTGGCTCTCTTGTTGTTTCTTGTTGATGTATAGAAATGCAACTGTAATTTTCATGTTGATTTTATTCCCCAAGACTTTGCCAAAGTTACTTATCAGTGCAAGGAGATATTGACAGATTCCCTTAGGTTTTCAAGGTATAGGATCACATTGTCTGCAAAAAGGGAAGCTCATATTAGTCTCTTAATGTATTTGTATTTTTATGGTATACTTAAAATGTCTTGTCTTTCATTCCTGATTTTATTTCCTTGAAACTTTTTGTTTTTCCTAGTTTGTCTTTCTAAAATGTGTTTAGGACAAACTTAGTTTTATTGATATTTTTCTATTGTTTTCCTAGAATATTTCACTTATTACACTTTTATCTTTTTTGTTTTCTTCATTTTGTTAACTTTGGGTTTAGTTTTTCTTGTTTTGTTTTGTCTTCCTAATTCTTTGAGTGTTAATTTGGAATATATATATATTTTTTTTTGATGTAGGAACTTATAACCTTCCTTTTTGAGATGTTTCTACTGCATCCCATAAATTTTTCTACATTGTGTTTCTATTTCTATTTTTTAAGATATTTTTTATTCTTTTAAAGTCTTCATTGACCAATGGGTTATTTAGAGAATGTTGCTTACTCTTTGTGTTTTTGAATTTTCTGAAATTTATCCTTTTATTGATTTCTGGTTTTATACTATTGTGGTCAGAAAAATGCATGGTATGACTTCAATCTTGTAACATTTGTTAAGACTTTCTCTGTGTTCTCATACATGATCTATCATGAAGAATGTTATATGTGTACTTGAGAAGATCATGCAGTCTGCTGCTGAAGGATGCAATGTCCTGTGTATGTCTGTTAGTTCCATTTGTTCTGAAGTATAGTTTAAGTCTGATGGTTCCTTAGTGATTTTCTGTCTGAATGATCTGTCCATTGCTGAGAGTGGGGTATCAAAGTCCCCTACTATTACAATAGTATGCCTATCTCTACTTTTAGATCTACTAACATTTGCTTTATATAATAGTGCCCTGATATTACTGACACTGCATGCACATGCATTAGCAATTGTTATATCCCCTTGATTAATTGCCTTCAGCATTATATAATAACCTTCTTTGTCTTGTTTTACATATTTTGACTTAAAGTTTATTTTTTATTGTTTAAATATAGCTACTCCTGTCTTTGGTTTCCATTTGAATACAATATTTTTCTTTCCATTTCTTCACTTTTAGACTATGTGAAGTGAGTCTTTTGTGGGCAGCATACAGTTGTCTTGTTTTTATGAGAGATAATAGACAATCTGTAGAATAAAATAAGGTATTTGCAAACCGCATATCTGATGAAAGCTTAATATTCGATATAAGAAACTCAAATAATTCACTACTAAGAAAACATATAACCTGATTTAGAAATTATTAAAGGAACATTTGTATACGTAATGCTGAAATGTACTCCTCAATCTTTAAAATTTAAAAATAATTTTAAATGGACAACAAACCTAACTAGACATTTCTCAAAAGATGACATGCAAATGGCCAACAGGTATATGTAAAAAAGTTCAAAATCACTAACTGACAGAGAAATACAAATTATAGCCACAAGAAGATATCATTGCTCCCCAGATAAAATGGCTATTTCTAAAAGGTATAAAAGAGAACAAGCATTGGAGAGGATGTGTGAAAAAAGAAACTGTTGCAAATTTAAATAAATACAGTCATTATGAAAACCAACATATCATAAAAATAAAAATAGAACTGCCATGTGATCTAGTAATTCCACTACTGGGTACACATCCAAAGAAAATAAAATTGCCATGTTGAGGAGATATTTGCATTCCCATGTTCACAGCACCATTCCTCTCAATAGCCAAGATAAGCAACTAACCTGTGTTCATCAGCACATGAATGGATAAGCAGAATGTGTTTTATATACACAATGGAATACTATTCTGTCTTAAAAATAGATGGCATCATGTCATTTGCAACATCATGGATAAACTCGAAGGGCATGATGTTATGTGAAGTAATCTAGGCACAGAAAGACAAACACCACATCATTTCACTTCAGAGTAAAATCTAAAAAAGTTAAACTCATAGGAGAGAGTAGACAGATAATTACCAGGTGATGGGGAAGCAGTGGCTTGGAGATATGTTGGAAAACATGATGACTACAGTTAATAAGAACTTATTTTTGAAAACTGCAAAAAGATGTAGCACCATGAACAATAGCAAAACCAAGGAACCAACCATGCTGCCCATTGAAACAGGACTGGATATTTTTTAAAAAGTGGTACATATACACGATGGAATATTACAAAGCCATAAAAAAGGACAAAATTATGAACTTCCCTGCAGCTTGGATGGATTTGGAGTCTAACATTCTCAGTGATCTATCACAGAAACAAAGAATTGAGTACCACAATTTCTCACTCATTAGTGGACCCTGAATGCATATAATATTACAAAAAAGGGATTGGCGATAGTGGGACACTACCAGGGGATGGGAGGAGGTCATATAATATCAATAAGGATGCCGGGCTCGGTGGCTCAGCCTGTAATCCTATGCTTTGGGTGGCCGAGGTGAGTGAATTGCCTGAGCCTGTGGGTTCAAGACCCACTTGGGCAACTTGGCAAGACCTCATCTCTACAATAGATCAAAAATTAGCCGGGTGTGGTAGTGCGCACCTGTAGTTCCAGCTACTTGGGAGGCTGAGGCGGAAGGATCACCGGAGCCCAGCAGGTTGAGGCTGCGGTGGCTGGGAGTGGCCACCGCACTCCAGTCTGGGTGACAGAGTGAGACTCCAACTCAAAAAAATATATATATCAATAAGGGTGCCTGATCCTAATCCAGGTGAAGTCAGGTCCAATGGGAAGCGCAAAACTTTACCTGTATCTAAACCACTTATGTATGCAATCCTGACTTGTAACCCACAACTTTAAAATAAAAATAAATAAATAGAACAAAAATAAAGTTGCAAAAAGAGTAAATTTTAAGTGTCATCACAAACAAACAAATGGTTAGTGTATGAAGTAATACATATGTTAATCGGCTCAATGCATATGTATTTCAAAACATGTTGTACATAATATGTACCATTTTTGTTTTAAATTAAAAATAAATGTATTTTTAAAAATTTTGTTACTAAGAAAAGGACAATATTAAACTATTATTATAGAATCTCACGTCCAAATACTCAGAGTATTGAGATGATTTCAGTAAATAAAAAGCGAATTAATATTAGCATCAGAAAATTATTTTTAACTCCTCTTCAAGTTTTCCTCAGAGTGATTCTCCCACCTCTTCATGTTTATTTTCATTTGGACATTGATATTTTCCACTATGGGCCATTAAGGAAACAATTGTTAGAGATTTGCTTAAATGTTTTCTTTTTAACTTTCTGATGAAAAATTCAAGTGAAAAAGTGTCAAATTATAATTCAAACATGACTTGCTTTTGCTATAAGTATAATAGCATTATAAATTCTGGTTATTAAGGGTAAGGCTATAAACATAGAACTACTGTTTCTTCATATTCTGATGTGAAATTCCAAATGCATACTATTGCTGAAGTAATATATAAATATTTATATTAATTCCTCTTCATGATCTGCTACCACACAAATATAAGCCTTATGTTTATACAAAGGACTCAATAAACTTGGTGGGACGATAATCCAAACATACAAAAATAAAAGTAGTTTAAAAAATTACATGGACAAATGTATAACATTATTAGTACAGATTAAAGAATTTATTTAGAATAGCTTTATAATATTGACTACAAGGAAACTATGGTAGTAAGTTTTTATGTATATATATTTCATAAGGTTGTACTATGAAGGAGAGCTACCAAAAAAGACGAAGAAACTTTAAGTGCACACAATAATAAAGCACAAAAATACACATCATAGCATTCATCTGTAAAGATAATGATTAAAATACATTCAGGTGAAAAAAAACACTTTATTCTTGTGTGATTAGAAGAAAGAAGAAAAAGAAGCTTGCCTCATAATAATGCAATTGAAAAGAAGATAGAATACTATGGGAACTCATTACTCTGTATGGAACACTTTCTCTTTCATCTGTTATCATTTCTGAAACTTTTTCTACAAGGGCAGCATAATATAACTTTAGACAAATTCTCCATTACAATTATCAGCTCTATTTTTGTTACTTTACGAAACCTAATTTCTTCTAGTAAGATGTTGTACAGTTTTCCTAGGTAGGGAGAGCAAAGTGTTAAAGTTTGAATGCCCCCTCCAAAAGTCTTTTAAAATTTAGTTGCCATTGTAATGATATTAAAAACTGGAACTCTTAAAAGCTAATAGGCCACAAGGGATCTTTCCTTATGGGTGGATTTGTGTTTTTTATTGCAGAAGCTGGTTTGTTATCCTGAGAGTAGAATGTTCTAAAGATGTGTTCAGTTCTCACTTGCCCTCCTGCCTTTCAACATTGCATGATCCAACATGAAGGCCCTAGCCAGATGACAGCACCTTGATAGGGGGCTTCCCCACTCACAGAACGTGAGAAATACACTTAAAAAAAATCAGATTCAGCCGGACTTGGTGGCTCAGCCTGTCATCCCGCGCCTTGGGAGGCTGAGGTGAGTGGATGGCCTGAGCCCGCGGGTTCGAGACCCGCCTGGGCAGCGAGACCTCATCTCTACCATCAATCAAAAAATCAGCCGGGCGTGGTAGCACATGCCTGTCATTCCGGCTACTTGGAAGGCTGAGGCGGAAGGCTCGCCGGAGCCCGGCAAGTCGAGGCTGCGGTGGCCGGGAGTGGCCACGGCCCTCCAGTCTGGGCGACAGAGTGCGACTCCCATGCAAAAAAAAAAAAAAAAAAATCAGATTCATGAAGTTCATGTGAGAATTGGCTACATGAGTACGCAGCATGAAGGCGAGGTTTGAGCTTCTCCCAGTCCCTCTTCCCCAGGAGAGGGCATGGTACCCAACGAGTGGCTTTGCGTCCGTGTCCTTTCTCCCTACTGTTTCATCCTTGTGCCTGGGTGCGCTGTCTAGAGCCACTTAGGAGTGAGCACACGTGGCATTTCGTCTGTTTCCATGATAGCTCACTTGGTCTTCAGCGGTGTCCATGCTGCCGCAAAGGACATGATTTTGTTCTTCTTTATGGCCGTGTAGTGTTCCCTCTTGTATGCTTACCACATTTTCTTTATCCAGCCCGCCGTCCATGGTTATCTGAGTTGGTTTTATGCTTTTGCTATTGTGAATAGTGCTGCAATAAATATATATGTGCAGGTGTCTTTTTGGTAGAGTGATTTGGATATAATCCCGAGAGAGATTGTGGGGTCTAACGGTAGCTCCATTTTTAGTTCTTTCAGAGATCTGCACGTGGCTTTCCACAAAAGTTGAAAAAGTTTAAATTCCCACCAGCAGTGTATGTGTTCCCCTTTCTCTGCATCTCAACACCACCTATTTTTTTTTTTTTTATTCTTTCATGATACCTATCCTGACTGGTTTTGATGTGTATCTGGTCCTTTATTCGCTTTTTAATTCGCTTATTATTTTACTTCTGTCAATTTTTTTTGATGTCCTTATAGATTCTGGATGTTAGACATTGTTGGATGCATAATTTGCAAATATATTCCTATTCTATGGTTTGTCTCTCTACTCTCTTGAAGGCTTCTTTTGTTGCATAAAAATGTTTTAACATGATAAGTCTTCATCTGTCAATTTTAATTTTTGTTACATTTTCTTTTGAGGACTTGGTTATAAATTCATTGCCTAGGCCAATGTCCAGGAGGGTGCTCCCTCTGTTTTCTTCTAAGATTCTTATACTCATCAACTGAGATAAAATGTCTGTCTTTCCATCTATATTGAAGGCCTTAAGTGTTATATTTGTGCTGGTATTTTTTTTTTTTTTATAGATCAATATTTCTCTTTTACAGGGTGTGCAAAACAAATATATTTGTAATGACAATTGTAGAAAGAACCACCTATTACACCAAAATAATAATATTTTTCTCATATTTTAACTTATGTTGTGTTTTTTATACCTGGCCACCAAATACTTCTGATTTTCCTCAGAACACGTGAATGGACTGTACATCCTCAATCCTTAGAAATTAGTTTTAGGGAAAGTTTGCCTGTTGCAATTCTCAAACATTGTTGAGCATCTGGACCCATCAAAGGTCTTGTTAAAACATAGATTGCTAAGTCCCAAACCCAGAGATACTAATTTGGGGATTCTGGAAGTAGAGACAGAAACCTTACCTTTGTGAGAAGTTCCTAGGTGATTCCAATGTTGCTGGTCATGGGAAAAAACTCTTAGAACTCCAGTTTCATGAAATGGGAGTGGAAAGGAAATAACATACAGAGTCAACGAGTGACTTGCAAATCTCTCTCTTTAATTTCATTTTTTCTGTCTACCGTGGAAATCTTCAACATATACATAGGGGCTATGTTATGATCCTGATTCCCGAGCTGAGGGAATGAAGCAGAGACTATGATGGAATACACGTGTGGTACACATGTAGCCTAAGAGATCACTAAATCACATTGCTTCAAGTAATATTTTCAGGCTGTTGGTTTCCATATTATACATAACCTAATCCAATTTTACTAATAATTATACTGTGCAACAAGTTCTTAAAAATGAATATTTGACTATAAGCAGAAAATAATTTCTATATCTCCTTTTCTTAAGTGCTCCAGAATTAAACATGCACTTATTTTTATATTGTTTAGGTTAAATGTTGACTCCAACTTAATTGTGTGTAAGAAATTGTTTATAAGTGATAATGCAAATTAAAATGAAGTATACATTTATATAGATCAAGTTTAATAAAATTTACACTGCTAGTACTTTGTAAAATCTGATTTTGAATAACTAAAAAGAATTGAAGACTAGTGGTTTGCATTGGTTAGGATGATAATTGCTTAACAGGATAAAAGAATATAAACAGAAGTATAATATATCAAATATAAGGCTTACAGTTTCAAATAGATTAATAAATATTTTATTTTTCAAATATGTGAAATTCAGTTGACCAAAATTTTATATTGCGGTTAGGAAAAATATTCTATGTTCTCACAATCATAATCAAATAGATAGTGACACTATTTCCTATAAATAAAATATATACCTTCAAAAGTGTAGCATTTTTAAATGACTCCAGTGTACTGATTATTATTTTTCTCTCAAGCCTCAGGATTTTTTACTTTAAAATACCAAATTCAAAATTCCTTTATATCTTATCTTCTGTGTATTGGCATTCAGATGGTAGTACTGGAAACATTTTAACTCCCATACAGAAAACAACCTTTAAACCAATTTCATTTGACATATCTTGAAAAATCATATTACACATATGAATCAGATTAATGTGTCTTAAATATTCTTCACTTTTATAAGATTATATCAGCACAATGAGATCATTCAATTTAAAAAGATTAAAGTACACAGACTTATGCATTGAGAAGATAAGACAATTTTTCATTGTTAGATCTATCTGATTATAGTACAGCAACAAACTACATATCAAATGCTGTTGACCGAAAGTGAATGATTTTGGCTTTTCTCTCAGCAATACATTAAACTGCTTTATGTTCATTAAATCACTGCTTAGGATAATTTTTGTATATATATATTTATTTGGCGATTTTAACAATAAAATTTTATATTAAATTATTGTTGCTTAACTTTAGTAGAATGTTTAGCCATACTATGTATGTAGTATCTACTATGTGGTATAATATGCATAATTTATCCCATAGGCTTATCAGGATAAAAATTCTTATAACATAAAATATCTCATTTGAAATAATATGGACCCTCAAAAAACTAAGAAGCATTAAGTCGGTTTGAAAATCTTGGCAACCAATAGATGTCCTTGTTTACACTGTTGAATTTTGGAGAAAATGAAAATGTCCAACTTCACCAATTTTTAAACATTTGTGTTTTATTTTTCACAATTTGGAGGCTGAGAAAACACTTTATGAGACTGTATATGTTATTTTTCATTGCAGAATTCCAATATATCAATGAGTTATTTGGCATAAAGAACTATCTAAAATTTAAATTGAAAAACTGTTAAAACTATAAGTGCAGTCTATGTATCATTCACAAACCTCACACAAAACTATGTGTGATATAATGTGTGTGTATGTTTTTGTGTGTCCACTTCAGGAATTTTGGCAATATAAATCCAGATTGCTGATTTATCCAGATTTAAGTGATAAAAATTCAGATTGCTGGAGACTCTTAATAATGAATGATCTGGAAAAACTGGGCATATATTAAATAAAAAAACAAAGAGCTAGAAAAATGTGGGAACTGCTCCTCCAGCACTTTATATTTTCTTCTAGAGATATGTGGGTCAACACTATAGATTACCTCAATACATCTGTAAGCTGAGTACTGTACTTTGAGGATTCCTCGTCAAAACTCATAAGTACTTGGAGAAAAGTGAGCGTTATTTTTTCATAGAACCTATAAACTGAAGCTTGGCACTATTCTTCTTAATTATTTACAATGCTAAGTCATAGCTGGTATAGAGAACAAGTTGTACATCAATTTTCTATATGCCGACTTGGTGATTGTGATATTGGTGAACATTTGAAATTTAGAATGCTGGGTTTCTAACATTTAAATTTCTCAATCATTTTAAATATTGTGCTTCTACTATATGGAAATAAAAGGTAAAGTAAATCAAAATTATAATTGCTGCTCATAAATCTAATAAGCACCTTGATATCCAGCATTATTCTGCATCTATAAGAGTTTGTTTTATAGCAAAGCATTAATAATTAGAGATCCTTTAGTCTACTTTAATTGGTTAAAGTAATCAGCCGTGGATAATAAGTTTATCTTGAGGCAACAAACACCATACTACCATGGTATTCAAACTGAAATTAGAATAATTACATTATTGTAAATTGAATTGGGTAAGGAGTTTCTAAATAATAAAATATTTCTTATTTATTCTGAGCTTGTTCACAAAATTTATAAATAACGTTCAGAATTTTAGTATGTTATATATTATATTTTTTAAAGTCATTTATTTCATTATGATTTGGTTTGGTTTTAGAATTATACTTCTATTTGAATATGAGAATTTTATATTTGATATTGTAGTTTTTATATGTTTTGAATTTTCATCTTTAAATTCTTTTCTTTTCTTTTTTTTTTTTTTGAGTTGGGGTCTCGCTCTGTCACCCAGACTTGAGTGCAGTGGCCACTCCCAGCCACCGCAGCCTCGACCTGCTGGGTTCCAGCGATCCTTCTGCCTCAGCCTTCCGAGTAGCTTAAACAAATTGCAAATTGTATGTGTTTTAAAAAGCTACAGATATTTGCTCACCTGAGAGGGCATGCTGTTTACAAATAAAGAATTTGTAATTGTGAACATATAGTTTTGAGAATTGCAAAATCAGTATATGGTAAATTCCAGTTGAATGGTATGCTAGCATCCCCCTAATTACATGGCTTTAAAATAATAAATTTTATCTGAAACTGTATGAAACTATTAACCTCGTTCTCCTTATACCACACTGTTTTTTTTTTTTTAAGTTCTAGTTTGATTTTTATTAGCTTCTATATTACTCTTTGAATGAAGTGGAACATATAATCATTAGCAGACTTGTTTCATTTTTCAGCATCTTGAAGGCAATCATGACTTATAATTATCTCACCTTACTTATTTTTAGGTCACCATTGCATACATTTTAAGTGAAGTTTTTCACTTAGTTTTAATATTTCACATATCACTCAGCACACCTGTCCCCATTATTGCTGATTTACTATGACAAGTGAAAGCAAATGGTATTGACAAATCGTTCTTGGATATAATTACTCAACAAGCACCCTTCTGAATCATTTAATCATAGTTTAACTGAAATTTAATATTTTGATCTGCAAGAAGCAACCAATTTTACCTTTTCAGACAAGAGATTCCTCCATATTTGTTTATACTTTTCAGGTGATTTTGTTCAGTTACTTCGACAACTGTTATACCTTTTTCTGATTAGTAGTACACTGAGCAAGTTGTATAAATGCTAATTGCACAAATAGATAGAAAATTAAAACCTCGATACATCACTTTTGTAACGTACGTCTCATATTTTTTTGTCCTTCAATAGTCTTGCAGAAAAACTGAGATTTTATTTTATAAAATGTAACAACCCAATTTTTAAAAATAATAAAATATTCAAAATATTTAATAAAATACTTAAAATAACATATTTAAAATAAAACTAAATTAATTTTACTAGCAAGGTAATACAGATAGTCATTCTTATTTGATTATATCAATTTAATGCCTGTAATTTCATTCCAAACACATATTTGATCATTATAGTACAAGACTTGATATAAATTTAGTAACCATAATATGCAAATCTAAGATTTTTCTTTTTTCCATAGCAAAACAGGTAAAAAGCATCAAGCTTCCAAAATTATCACATTTCTATATAATTATAAGAACAATACTAAATAAGCATTTATATTTGATCTACACAAAAGCATGGTTTGAATGATAAAATATGGTAGATTTTTATATACTATTATTTTTTTTTTTTCATTTTTTAATTTTGTCTTATTTTTGTGAGTTGGAGTCTCACTCTGTCACCCAGACTGGAGTGCAGTGGCCGCTCCCGGCCACTGCAGCCTCGACCCGCTGGGCGCCGGCGATCCTTCCGCCTCAGCCTCCCGAGTAGCTGGAACTACAGGCACGCGCTACCACGCCTGGCTGATTTTTGATTTATTGTAGAGATGAGGTCTTAGCCAAGTTCCCCAGGCGGGTCTCGAACCCGCGGGCTCAGGCCATCCACTCACCTCAGCCTCCCAAAGGCGCGGGATGACAGGCTGAGCCACCGAGCCGGGCTAGATAATTTTCTACAATGCTCACCATACTCCATGAGATCAATGTTTTTACCCTTATTTGACGTCTTGAGACTCGGACCTTTCTGCCGTTTGCCTCAAATCACAAAGCTACTCTCACAAGGAAGATTTGATCTCTTGTTTTTAATATGAAAGCTCAATATTTTTATGTTTACACAATGCACTGCCAAGATTATTGAGAGCGGTCCACATTTGCTGTCTTATCTTCCTCACTTTCTATGTTTTCCTGTTTTTTGAATTTGGTCCATATTGCCACTACGTATGACAAATGGCCTCTGGATTGCTTCACACAATCCTTTCTTTGACAAATAGGTTCTGTAGCACCATAAATGCAAACTCTGGCTTGTTTCATTTGACGGCAGCCCCGACCACCTCCACTGCCCCTCCTCCTTTCCTGCTCCAGACACTTGAGGAGAGAAAGAGGTGGCTCTGCAGGACAGACCTGATTAGAGGAACAATTACAGAGCCTGCCACGAGAGGGCAGGTTCGCTTATTTTTGTTTTTTAAATTTTCAATTATTTTTTAATTAAAAAAAATTTTTTGACTGTTTGCTCATTAGTGCATCTATTATAAACATATTTTTCCTTTGTACACGAATGTGTATGTTAGGGTTTGATCTGCATCCTCCCCCCACAAATTTTTTTTTTCTTCTTTTCTTTTTCTCTTTCTTTCTTTTGTCGTTTTCTGTTTTTGTGTGTATGTGAATGATTGAGTGTTCATCTTTTGATTTTGGTGTGTTTGTTGCTTTTTGTTCTTTTGTTCTTCTGGGTCTTTTTTATATTCATTTTTTCTAGTTTAAAGGGAATGTCAATAGATGTGTGAGGGTTCAACATGAATCCCTTTTTTTTCCCTTCTGTCTTTCTGTTTTTCTTCTCTGTTCACTTTGTGCTAGGCATGTGTGTGTGTGTTTAGTTTTCTTAGGGGTCTTTTTGTTGCTGATTGTTTTGTTTCACTTTGTTGTTATTCCAGTTTGTTTTGGAGTGTGTATGTATGTGTTCAATTGCTTTTGCATTGCTTTCTGATTTGCATTGTCATATAGAGTGGTAGTGAGGAGTGGGTTTCAGGGAACACATACCACAATAAGTGAACATTTTAATTTGCAAGTGGTATCTGATTCCTAGCATTGCATTCCCCACTTTATTTGAATATTGAAAACTACAAGAGACAGCAAAGCTTCCCATCCACCCTCCTATTTCATAATAGAACAAATCCAGAGCTCAGATCAGGGAAGAATAGAGGTCTGAGCAAACATAGAAGGGAAAGCCTCTCCCACTGACACTGAATAATAGAACTAAAGAGAAAAACAAAAGTTCTGTCACAAATGAGGAAAAGTCAAAGGAAGACCTCAGGCAATTTCAAGTGTGCCAAAGACAAAACTCCTGAAAAATCAGACCTTGGTGCCCAAACAATGGAAGTCACCAAAGACTGTCCCCAGAATATGACAGGGATTAGGGAATGGTTGGAAAGAGTGAATAGGACTCAAGAAAGACAAGATGTAGCACTGAAAAAACTTGTAACAGAAATTTTGGCAATAAAAAATTTAATCCAGGAAATAAATAACAAGATGACAAGCATGGAAAGCAGAATTAATCTAGCTGAAGAACAAATTCCAGCACTTGAAGACCAGAACATGGAATTAACTGGATGTGTAAAAAACACAGAAAGAAGACTCAGAAAGAAAGAACAAAGCCTACAAGAAATGTGCGATTATATCAAGAGGCCGAACCTATGCCTGATTGGTATCCCAGAAGAAGAGAGGGAAATGGAGAACAACTTGGAACAAGTACTCCAGGAAGTAATGTAAGAAAAGTTTTCCCATCTCACCAGAGAGGTAACCAGTCAAGCACAAGAGATTCAGAGAACCCCCACAAGACACAAATGAGAAGACCAGCCCCTAGATGCACAGTAATTCACCTACACAAAGTAGGCACAAAAGAAAAAAATCCTAAGGGTAGCAAGAGAGAAAGGTCAGACTACCTACAGGGGAAAAACCAATCAGAAGAGCAGTAGACCTATCAACAGAAACACTACACGCAAGAAGGGACTCGAGTCCAATATTCAAAGTCCTCAAAGATAAACAATTTCAACCAAGAATTTCCTACCCAGCAAAGCTCAGTTTCTTCAGTAATGGAGAATTAAAATCCTTCCCAGACATTCAATCCCTAAGAAATCATACAGCTTCCAGACGAGCTCTATAGGAGACACTTACAAAGTTATTAAGCACAGAAGAAAGAAAAAAAAAAAAAAGAATGACTACAAGATAATAAATTGGGGGAAAGGATAGTCTCTTAAATAAAGGGTGCCAAGGAAACTGGGTACCCAGATGTAGAAAAATAAAACTAGACTCCCATTTCTCACCAAATCAAATCAAAATAAATCCCTGTCTTGTAAGTTGATGCAAAATAAATATAAAAAAATTAACAGTATGTTTATTTGCCAATGACACTATGAAAAAGGAACCTAGAAAGTAATTTCATTTACAATAGCTACAAATAAAACACCAAGAAATGAACTTGATCAAAGAAGTGAAAGATCGCTACAATGAAAACTAGAAAATTTGACTAACATGTAAGAATGACAACTATGAAACAACTAGAAGAAAACATTGATAAATCACTCCAGGACATTGCACTTGGTGGTGATTCCTTGGGTAAGACCTCCAAAACACAAGCCATCAAAACAAAAATGGACAAATGAGATCACATCAAGCTAAAACGTTTCTGCATAGAAGAGGAAACAAAGTGAAGAAACAACCCATAGAATGAGAGAAAATATTTGCAAACAAGTTATCTGACAAGAGACTAATAACCAGAATATATAAAAAGATCAAACAGTTCGCTAGAAAAAATCCAGTTAAACAATGGGCAAAAGACTAATAGATATTTCTCAAAAGGAGCCATACAAACTGCCAACAGGCCTATGAAAATAGGTTCAGCATCAATGTCAGCTAAATGGAGATCAACGTTACCATGAGATATTACCTCACCCCAATTAAAATGGCTTCCATTTTTTAAAAATGCATTAATGGATGCTGTCAAGAATGTGGAGAATGGGAAAGCATCATTCACTTTTGGTGGGAATATGAATTATTAAGACTCTATGGAGAACAGTATGGGGGTTCAAAACAAAGAAACCAAAATCAAAACTAAACTAGAACTGCCATATGATCCAGCAACCCCACTGGGAAAAGAAAGCAACGGGAATAACAGAGAGATATCTGTCCTCCCGTGTCTACTGCAGCACTATGCACAATGGTGAAGATACACACTCAAGTGTCCATCAATGAATGAATGAAGAAAGAAAATGTGGTACATAGAGGCAATGAAATAACATTCATTCATCAAAAGAATGAAATTCTGTCATTGGCAATAGCATGGATGCAACCGGAGGGCATGATGTTAAGTGAAATAAGCCAGGAACAGGACAAGCATCACATGTTCTCACAAATATGTGGGAACTCAAAAAAACTGAATTATTGGAGATACAAAGAGAAGGATGGTTGGTAGAAAATGGGAAAAGTAATGGGGCGGTTAGGAGGAGATGATATTGGGTATAAAAACAGGAGGAAAAGGATCTAGTTTTAGTGTCAGAATAATATTAGGCTACTTACTTTGTTTTGCTTAACACTATATTTTGGAAGACTTTCTATAACAATATACACAATATTTTTTATTGAATCTTTTTTTCATTTCACCTTGTACTTTTCTCAAAACTATCTTGCAGGCCTCAGAATGTATTTAAGCAAAAAATAATATAATTCAATACATTAAATTGTTTTGATTTCTGTAACATAAAATTTTTTCAAGGTTCCTTTTTTTTCTATTTTATTCTGAAAATCTCTAGTTTACTTCTTATCTCCCTTTAATATAGTTTATCATCAATTATTGTTAACTTGAAACTCTTCTTTGAATATTTGTATTGCCTTTTAAAAAATATTTTTGACATTATAAAAAAACAATTTTTTTCTAAAGATTTACTGCAACTTGTTTTCCAGTCAGCATTCTTCATGTGACTCATTTCTGTATTTTTATTATGGTTTTTTTTTTGTGTGTGTGGGGTTTTTTTTGCTTTTGTTTTTGTTTTTCTATTCTGTTCATGCATCTGATGACACTAAAGTAATTTTTCATTATTTTTGTGTCAATTTTTTCCTTCAATATTTATTAAAAACTATCAAAACATTACCAAAATAGTCTCATATGCCTTAGTTCTTTTTCACCTTTTATTTTTTTTATTTTTAAAAAGTGATACTGTAATTTAAATGTGTCATATTATACTTAACTAGGAGAAAAATAATGCCTTTTTAGCATTCAATATTTCTTGGAACATTGAGATACCATTGGTTCATCCAGATGCTTAACTATGCTGCCACATATGCAATACATTTTTTATATTATAATACTGGCAATTTTGGTAACTTCGACATTTTTAAATGTCATGCTATTGTGAAGTTTTTTACTTTATTTTTAATGAGTGAGCTCTACAGATGATGCGATCCTTTTGAGCTGACTGGCTATTCAATAAATTCATTAGAATTGAAGGATTTTTTTCATCAATTATTCTCACCTGCATTTTGTATTCACCCATTGAAACTAATACCTGAGATCTTTCCTGTTAATCATTGGACAGGAAAGAACAAGGAGGTTATGGGCTCCTTGCACTAATTTCATAATCTACATCATTTACCCTCTGAGTAGTCAAAAGATACTAGCCTCATATAAATATTTATGTTTCTTATTTATAGTATTTTTGATATTCTATATTAGACTATCCCAATAAATATTCTACTTACAATAGCAATATTTGATCTGTATTATCAGATACATTCCCAAAACTGAATGTGTTGATGTGAAAAAATAAAAGGCATAGTCTTGTAATTTTTAGATTATACATTTCTAGAGAAAAAAAAAGGAGGGTTATTTCTTTACCAAATAAATGAAGATTTACCAAAAGATATTTTTGCTGTTTATCATAGTAAAACTAGTGTGTATTGCTCATTGAGCAAAGCATGTCAAAATTACTCCTGTGTTCCTCATTCTATACAAGTGCCTGTTCTCATGTAAGTAGAGATCAGTAGTTTTATGAGAATGTTTCTTTTACCATCGTGGGTTTTAAAGTTTTTGAAAGAATAAAGGAAGCTGCTAAATGTTGCTTTCAATGCTTATAATGGAAAACAGATTAATTCCAATTTAACAAGTGCCTAACCAGGTCACCATTTTAGTATGTTTACGTTTAATTTTCTCTTATTCATGCTGAGTATAATTAATTACTAAGGAAAAGTATAGTTATAAAGTATTTATTTTATATACATCTTCATTATCAGGATGTATGTGCTTGAGGCTACTTTCTTATTTAATAATATATAATGTCTTAGAACACTATAACAATTGAGAGTCATATGTATTTTACTGTGCAAATGCGGCTATTTTATGAGAACTTTTGTGGTATCTAATTCTGCTGCCCTTTTCATAGCTTTTCTGCTATGGCAAATGTGTGACGTAAACAGAAATAGATATATACATATTTATTCTATAAAATTAATTGAAGATTGTTTAAAAACATGATCACAACTTTATCAATTATAGAAACATGAGTTTGTAGTTCATGTGCCATCAAAAATACGGAGTTTTCATGGCACAGTAACAAATCAATTAGTTAGGGCTCAGGTGAATATTTGAGTAAAATGCAATCTTTTGATATGGCATTATATAATGCTCTATTAGACCACAAAAAGAAATAATGAGGCAGGGAGAAGTTAGCACTGGGAAGGGAAACGGTAGACCTAAAAACACTATGAAAAATATGAGATTTTAGAACAACCATCTATTTACATGATTTCAGGTATTTATTTTAACTAATTTGCCAGATGAAATGCTTTGGTCATCTAGTAGCTCCCATTAGATATGTGGAGAGAGAGAGAGAGAGAGAGAGAGAGAGAGAGAGAGAGAGAGAGAGAGAGAGAGAGAGAGAATGCCAGAGAAAGAGAAAAGCCGTCCTACAAACCTTTCAGTGATTATAGTATTATAAAGATTAAATCAATATGTGCCTACTCAAGAGTTCAGGTCACAAATTTGTTGTGCCAATCACTTTTCAATCACTAAAAGGTTTATCTTCACTCCCTGAAGAAATTATTCTTAACTAAATATTCCTAGAATAGTCTAAGTAATATTAAACTCATATATTATCAATGATTGATAAGAATGAAGGTGTTTATTAGACTAGACATTTACACTTTGTATTAAAATGTATTCCTTTATATAAACTGTCATTGGGTATATTGGATGGCAGTATAAAATGGCTCAAGCAATTTTTAAAAATTTCTAGGTTTCTTATAAACTAAAAATATTCATATTCTCTGATCCACAATTATGCTTCTTGGTATTTACCCAAGAGAAATGAAGACATATTTATGCATAACACTTGTGTAAATATCTATGAAAACATTTTTCCTAACAGCTAAAAACTGAAAGTGAAAAAAATTCAGGTGCCCAAGAATATATTAATAAAGAAATTTTGGTATATTCCAAACATTTTTCATAACTCAGAAATAGCAAGGAATGATATAATAATACAACAACATGATGAATCTCAAAATAATATTGTTCAGGAAATACATACTGGGTTATCCAATTAAAATGAATTTCTAGAACAGATAAAACTAAGCTATACTGGCAGTAATCAGGGCAGTGATTGAATTGGAATAAAGGGTTTACCATAAAGGAGCATAACAGAGCCTACTGGGATGAGATAAACGTGTTCTATCTTAATTGAATAAAGTGTACACTGATAAATACATTAGTCAAAATTCCATCCTTTCTTCCTTTCTTCTCTTTCCCTTCATCTCTCTTTCTCTCCCTTCCTCCCTGTCTCCTTCCCTCTCTCCCTCCTTTTTTTCTTTCCCCTTTGTTCTTCTCTCCATCCCTCCCTCTCCACCCTCTTTCCCTCCCTCCCTCCCTTCCTTCCATCATCACAAAGCCATTAAGTAGGAATAAGTGGGGCAGCAGTTCAGTAAGTTTCAGAGATGAGTTATATACAGAGAGATTAAATAAATATATGGAGGATAATTGAAACTAAATTCATACTTGGGGAAAAGATATTCAAATATGAAAAAGGGCACATGCTAGAAAATTCATTCTGCAGTATTTGAATGAGGTTTGAAATACAGATGAGAACTCATAGATACAGAAATAAGTGCAGATGTAAAAAATTCTGTGTGTGTACTTGGGTTCATAGACATGCCTGCATATATTTTCTAACTTTACCCACTGACATGACCTGGGACCAGCAAATCCCCAGAAGAAATACCAAGAACTCAGGACTCAGTCTATACATAACTTCCGCTGAAAGGAATCACCATGCCTTAGAAAATTAGTTGATCCCAGGACTGGGGCAGAAAGGAGCCAGAGAAGCCTGGGATGCTTTGCTACAAGGGAATGCAAGGAAATGCTCTGAAAATTAAGAGATCATATCATCAGGACAAGAAAGATAGTTTGAAGAGGATGTCCTGTCAACTGGCCAAATGGACCAGTTTAAGTGCCAAAATAAGCAATGATTATGACAGTATGTGCGCAAATACACCTACACACACTTATAGTTAATAAAATAAAAATTCACATGTTCACACTGATATAAGTAAATAAAATGATGAGACAAATCAAAAGATTATTATAGTAAGATGCCTGGAAATAAATGTAAAAGAAATTGTGACATTAGAAAATCACTCTTGATAATTGTTATCACAATAATTTAAGGCAAATAAGTTGAATATCACTTGATGCAAAAAAAGATAACTAGAACCTACATAAGAATAATTGTCTAACTTTATGCATCTTATCCAAGACTGGCTATTTGTCTTAAGGCAAAAAAGAAGTGACTTTACAGAAAATAATCTTTGCTGATATCCCCTTGAGTGATTAAATTAGACACCATGAGTGATGGGACATATTGACATGACATAGGTACCTGTTGAAATGCAGTGACAAAAACACTGCAGTATCTCTATGATAGTTTTTCCCCAAAGTTACAATTTAAATCTAATGATGAGGAAATATCAGATAAACCTAAATTAAAGAATAAATGAAAAATAATGTTCTGTAATCTTAAAAAATATTCATAGGATGTCAAGGTCAAAAAAGATTGAAGAATCATTCTGGATTAAATGATATCTAAGTACAACAATGAACCTGGAGTTTCTAGTTAAAGAGTACATGGGCATCTTTGATACTATTCCCTTTATTTTTTTCCTATAATTTTGAAATAAATTAAAAGTAAGTAGGAAAACAAAGGAACATCTTATTTAATTGTGCTTCTTGTTCACAATTATACCTGTAATGTCTACTTCACTGTAAACTTTACCTTACAAATTATTTATACAAAAAGAAAAGGCACAGCAGAACAAAGCGTAGAGTTAAAAACTCCAAGTGAACAAAAAGTTCACAGATATAAATAGCAAAAGGCCCCTAAGAAGAGAAAACACATCCAATTTTAGTCCTGCTTACAACAGTTACAGCAGTGTCTGTTAACATTTACTTGACTAATAAATAGTTTCAAATTTGAGACTAATAATGTGATGACAGATAAACACACTCTCATAATTATTAGTGAGTGTAATATGGGCTACTATACGTTAAGGTCAGTTTGGAAATACATATGATCAGTTGTTAGATTTGTGAGAATGCTCTTGTTTTACATTTTTTCTCTTTTTCATTCTAATAAGAGAGCATTTTCTTAATGAGGATACCTTTGTTCCACTTCAGTCAAAATCATCAAATTTTTCTTATTTTTCTTACTTTGCTTTGTTTTTAATAGTGAAATATAGAAAACAGTTTTTATTTGTATACAATATCTTTTATTTGCAAAAATATATTTTTAAAAATTTCTATTGTGTATTCTGAGCCATTTATCCAAATTCTTATTCATTATTCTTACTGATGTCTTGATATGTTGGGCCACTGGGAAATTCATATGTTTCACAGGCAGCAACTAAGAAATCCATGCAAAGTCACAGGACATTAGTCATTGTGAATTCTGCTTAGTGGGTTCCAAGAAAACTGCCCACTGCAAATGAGTCGAACTTATAAAGCAGCCATAAGAAGGAGGCTAAGTATAGGGTTCATTCGTGTGAAGACTGAGAAGCCTGCAGAAAACTCAGTTGCTAGAGGTCTCCACTTTTTCAGATGACACCCTTTCTTGTTGGCCATCACTGATAGCCCACCTCAATCTGTCCCCTACGAATCCTTTGCTTTACTCTTCTTTCTTACTCTCTCCCCATAAACAACTATTCCAGCCAGGCTCAGTGGTTCAGCCTGTAATCCAGCACCTTTGGGAGGCTGAGGTGAGTGGATTGCCTGAGCCCACGGGTTTGAGACCTGCCTGGGCAACTTGGCGGGATCTCATCTTTACAATAAACCAAAAAATTAACCGGGCGTGGTAGTGCACACCTGTAGTTCCGGCTACTTGGGAGGCTGAGGCAGAAGGATCGCTGGAGCCCAGCAGGTCAAGGCTGTGGTGGCCGGGAGCGGCCACTGCACTCCAGTCTGGGCGACAGAGTGAGACTCCAACTCAAAAAAATAAAAACAAAAACAAAAAAAACCCAACTATTCACAAAGGTTTTTCACTAGACCTCTCTGCCATATACTTGCTTGGAATGTAGGACTGTTGTTTTAAGTGTGTACATTTATCATTTGTGATCATAGTATTATGTCATATACCTCATTCTATTTCATCTGTTTTGTTTCCTCAGTCCTACCTTCTTTAGCTCAATTTGTAATTGTATGCATAATTCAATAGTTGCTTCTGACTGATGCATACTACTTCATGGCATGCCTTGATCACCTTCCAATTATCCATTCTTCTAAGGATCAACAATAGGTTGGTTGTACAAGTTCTCATACATCTCAACTTTCAACAGATGTATGTGAGAATATTTTGGAGATGTTTACCCAAAATGTAATTTCTAGATCACTGATTTTGCACACACTTAATTTGACAAGGTGGATTCACACTACTCTTAAGTATAGCCATAGCCACAGTAGCAGAAAACTGCCAGGGGAGGGAGGGGCACACCTCATCAACCCAAGGGTACCTGCATAATGAACATTTGTATACCCAACCTCAATTGTAGAATGAAGGCACAGCAGAACAAAGCATAGAGTTAAAAACATCTTTGAAATTAAAAAATAAAATAAAATAAAGAGTAACTATCCCCAATTAGATTCCAAGATGATGAGGGTGTTGGTTGGAGTATGCGAATCTCCATATAAATGAGTGTGTGCAGGTGTGAATACACATGCAAGTTGTTGGCAAGTGGACATGTAATTGTCTGACTGTGAGGAATGCAAGAACAAGCAGTCTGAGTTTTCCTGATGAGGTGGCTACCCCATGCAGCTGCTAGGATCCCAGCATGTTCCATAGCCCAGAGTCAGGCACCATCTTTGTGATCCTACCTGGAAGAAAGTGGTGAAAAACATCCACTGCTGACATCACTCACCACCACAGCCTTTGGTGCCAGTTTGGACATTGGCAGCAGGACCCTGGAGAAAATACATCAGAGGAACTTGTCACTGAGTCTCAACAGAGGTCAAGGTGCAGAAGTGTACCTGTCACCTGATTCTGGTACCTGAGTGGAGACAGGCTCCAGCCTAACCACATGAACAACAGAGCTACTTCCTGAGACTGAGGAGTGAATTCAGCTCTTCTCTGTTGTGGAAAACTGCTTACCCAAGGAGTATATGCAGGTGCAGTATTCCAGAGAGACAAGGATGTTGAGGAGACCCAGGTGCTCCATCTCCCTAACTGAAATATTTGTGGGACTGTGGCTGCAACTGGAGATGAAGAACCCAGCCTGCAGCAAAGGAGGATGGATGAGTTTTAAACTGTTCTAGCTCCCTTGCCCCAGTAATTGGTGAGACATATGACCCGAAAGGGAATGTCCTGATCAGCACACATGGGGAAGGTTGAAAACAGGCAGATCAGTTGGGGGCAGTGTGTAGCCTCCCCTGCATGCACGGTGAGCAGGGGGCCAGATCTAGATGTCAGAACTACCTCGTCTATGCCACAAGTCAAGAGTAGTGGTGCCATAAAGGGTGTTCAATAATTACAAAAGATTTTTTTCCTGCTTTTTCTATATAGTTGGCAGGGGGTGTTTATATTTCATTTTGTTTTACTCCTTCTCCCTTTTTTTTTTTTACATAGGATATAATGTGTTAAAAATCTTCCCATGTTGTCAATTTTAGGGATTTTTTTGTTTCTTTTTTACTGGTTTGTCAGTCTGTTGGTTGGTTTTTCTGTTTTTTCTTCTCTTTGTCATTCACTTCATCGTCTTTTCTTCTCCTTTATCTCTCAGTTCCTTTTCTTTCCCTTATGTTATTTTTGTACCCAGGGTAGATACTACATTCCCATTGTGTGGACATACTGTGAGGTGGTGAGAAGTAGGTTCCAGGGGAACCACACCAAATCAGTGAACATTGTGATCTGTAAGCATCTTTTAAATCATAGCGCCCACCCAATGCACCTTATTCAAATCTCAAAGCTGCAAAAGGACAACACAGCTCTCCACCTCCTACTTGGCTTCAAAACTGAACAAATTCAAGGCTCTTCAAAGAAAGAATAGGAGGCTTAACACAAAGAACTGAAAACTTCTCTCTCTGCCACTGAGCAATGGATAAAGAGAATACAAAAAAAATCACAAATGAAGAAAAATCAACCAACAAACACAGATACCCCCACAAAGTCCATAAAGGATAGTGCACAAGAACAGAGACCTTAGAATTCAAAGAATGAAGAGTGGTCATATTGACAGGGATCAGACCACAAATGCAGAGATCAAGAAAGGGTTGGAATAGATGAATAAATACCAAGAAAAGCAAGATGAAAATAAGAAAGAATTAATTACAGAGGTACATGTGAATACAGTCAATGAAATAAATAAGAAACTGACAAGAATGGAAAGCAGAATTAGCCAAGCAGAAGAAAAAATCTCAGAGTTTAAAAGACCAAAATATGGAACACACCTAGTCTATTAAAAACATAGAACGGAAACAAAGACTTCAAGACATGTGCAATTATATGAAGAGACCAAACTTATACTTGTACAGTATCCCTGAAGTGTAAAAGTAAAATGAGAGTACCCTGGAACAAATATTCCATGAGATCAGCCAAGAACTTCCCATATCTCATCAGAGATATGATCATCCAAACACAAGAGATTCAGAGATCCCCTACAATGCATCAAATGAGAAGACCAACTACTATATACATAGTAATTCACTTACCCAAAGTGGGTACAAAAGAAAAAAAATTTTAAAGGCAGTAAGAGAGAAAGTACAGACTAACAAACAGGGAAAATCAATTAGAATACCAGTAGATTTATCTATAGAAACACTACAGGCTAGAGGAGACTGGAGTCCAATCTTCAAAGTTCTCAAAGATAAATTATTCCAACTAAGAATTTCCTACCCAGCTACACTAAGCTTCATCAGTGATGCAGAATTAAAATCCTTCCTAGACATTCAATCCCAAAGAGTTTATGCTAGCTCCAGACCAGTTCCAAAAGAAATGCTTAAGAAGATATTGAGTACAGAAAAAAGAACAACAAAAAAGAATGACTGAGTTCTTCCCAAGAATTTAGGAACATAGATAACACAGCAGATATCATGACCACAGAGTTGAAAACACACACATACATCAGCACAAAAATCAAAATAAAATTAATAAAATATAAACAAGCAAACGAACAACAACAAAAAACCTTATGAGATTTTAATTACAGGGATAAATTCTCACATCTCAATAATCAGCCTGAGCATGAATGGACTAAATGCATCACTGAAAATACATAGAATGGCAAACTCGATTTTTTAAAATGATCCTCAAATATGCTCCATCCAGGAAACACAACTCACCAGAAAGAACATTCACAAACTCAGAGTTAGAGGATGGAAAACAAATATTCAGGCAAACAGAAAACAAAATAAAGCAGGAGTTGCAATCTTAATATTAGAAAAAATAACCTATGAGTTATCCAAAATCTCAAAAGATATAGGACACTACATAATGATAAAAGGTTCCAACCATCAATAAGAATGATCTATCCTAAATATATAAGCACCCAACTCATGAGCACCAACTTTTATAAAGTAGTTACTAAATAAACTAAAAAAAATATTGACTCTAACATTATCATAGCTGGAGACTTACATACTCTATTAAAAACCTTACATAGATCATCAAGGCAAAATCCAACAAGGAGATCTGCAACCTCAATGTGATGCTTGAGTAAATGGACTTAGTAGATCCCTACAGAATACCTCACTCAACAACCATGAAATATACATTCTACTCAATGCCACATGGAACATACTCCAAGATTGACCACACCCTTGACTGTAAAACAAGCATGAACAAATTTCATAAGATCAAAAATACTGACATATACCTTCTCAGAACACAGTGGAATAAAAATTAATATCAACACCACAGTATTCTAAAATTCACAAAGACATGGGCACTAAACAGCATGATGCTGAATAACTCCTGGGTCAACACAGAAATCAAAACAGAAATTAAAAGATTCTTGGTAACAAATGAAAATAAAGACACATCTTACCAAAACCTCTGTGATCCAGGAAAACAGTACTAAAAGGGGAATTTGTATCTCTACACACACATATCAAGAAAGCAGTAAGATCACAAGTTAACAGCCTAACAAAAGAATAAAGAGATGATCAACAAAATCCTAACTTCAGCAGAAGAATTCAGGTCACCAAAGTAAAAGCTCAAATATGGAACATAGAAGACAAAAATATTATAGAAAAAAAATAAATGAAACAAAAAGCTGGTTCTTTGAAAGGATAAACATGATTGGTGGGAAGATGGCAGCCAAGCCAATCAGACGATGCGAGTCCTGGTGTGAGTGAGTGTATGGAAAATTCTGTGTGTGCACTGGTGAGTGAGTGAACATGTGAGTGGTTGAATGAATGAGGGTTAGAGAGCTAGTGGTTGGGTCTCTCCTGGTGCAGCAGCTGGAGAGACTGACTAAATGGGGCATGTGATCAAGTGGCCAGTGCCCTCCTAGGGCAGGAACTGGTGCTGCAGCTTCTCAGCTTGGTCCCTGGCACTTCACAGGTCTCCAAAGTCAAGCACAATTTTTTAAATGGACAAAAGCTTTCCTGTGAAGAAGCAGTGGGGAAAGACTACCAGTTCCAGGTTTTGCTTCACCACTAAAGCGGAAGAGACAGCTGGTTCTCTACTTTGCCTCATCACTTCAGTGCCTTGCTGGAGACTGGCAGCAGGGGATGCAGAGGGAACTTAGAGGTAGAATCCCACTGAAGAGCTCGAGAGAGGTGCCCCACCACCATTTGAAAGTAAGGCAGGGAAGTGCTCTGACTTGCTCACCACAGAGCAACAGACTCAATCTCTGTGACTGGTGAATAAACTACTCAGAGTTGATTGTGACCCAGAGGGAATATTAAGAAAGCACAAACTTTGGAGGGACCTGATGTGTGCTGAGCCTCAGGCACCCTGCCCCTTACCCCAATCAACCTTCTGGGCACAAAGGGTGTGCCCAGAAAAGGACAATGAAGAACTCCAAAGAGATCAGTGGGGGTACATGCATGTACCCATTGCATCATCATATAGAGCAGTGGTGGGGAGTGGGTCTTAGGGAACACATACCACAATCAGTGAACAATGTAATTTGCAAGTAGGTTCTAAATTCTAGCCCCCCATTCTCCATCTTATTCACCTCTCAAAACTACAAGAGACATAGAAGTGTTCCACCCACAGTTGTCTTTCAAAATAGAACAATCCAGAGCTCGGATCAGGGAAAATAAGAGGGTTGAGCAAACATTAGAAGGGAAAGCCTTTCCCATTGACACTGAATAATGAAATTAAAGAGAAAAACAAGAGATCTGTCACAAAAGAGGATAAACCAAAGGAAGACCACAGGTAATTTCAATTGTAACAAAGAAAAGTCTCCTGAAAAATCAGACCTCAGAGCCCAAACAATGGAATTCACCATGACTGGTCCCAGAATGCAACAGGAATTAGGGAATGGATGAGAAGATTGAATAAGACTCAAGAAAAACAAGATCTAACACTGAAATTACTTGTAAAAGAGATTTGGGCAATAAAAAATTTCATCCAGGAAATAAATGACAAGATGACAAATATGGAGAGCAGAATTAATCTAGAAAGAATCTCAGAACTTGAAAACTAGAACTTTGAATTAACCCGATCTGTAAAAACATAGAAAGAAAATTAAGAAAGAAAGAACAAAGCCTACAAGGGATGTGTGACTATATAAAGAGACTGAACCTACACGTGATTGGTATCCCAGAAGAAGAAAGGGAAATGGAGAACACCTCGGATCAGCTATTCCAGGAGGTAATCCAAGAAAATTTTCTCCATCTCACCAGAGATGTGACCAGTCAAGCATAAGAGATACAGAGACCTCAAATGAGAATACCAACCCCTAGACACATAGTAAGTCACCTACACAAAGTAGGCACAAGAAAAAAATTCCTAAAGGCCCCAAGAGAGAATGATCAGACTCTCTACTGGGGAAAACCATTCAGAAAAACAGCAGACCTATCAGCAGAAACACTACAAGAAAGAAGGAACTGGAGTCCAATATTCAAAGTTCTCAAAGATAAACAATTTTAACTAAGAATTTCCTAGCCAGTCAAGTTCAGCTGGGTCAGAATGATCGAGAATTAAAATACTTTCCAGACTTCCAATCCCAAGAGATTATGCAGCTTCCAGACTACTCTACAGGAGACATTTAAAAAGGTATTATGCATAGAAGAAAGAAAGAATGAACACACACTTCCCAAGAGAACAGCAGAGCACAGAATAAACAGAGAATATAGCACAACAACAAACTTGAAAACACACACATACATTAAACCCAAAGCCAAAAGAGCACAAGAAAACAAAGCGAAATCTTGAGACTCACCTGGGCAGGTGAGACATCATCTCTACAATAAATCAAAAATTAGCCAGGCGTGGTAGTGCACACCTGTAGTTCCAGCTACTTGGAAGGCAGAGGTTGAAGGATCTCTGGAATCCAGCAGGTCAAGGTTGCGGTGACCAGGAGCGGACACTAAACTCCAGTCTGGACGACAGTGTAAGACTCCAACTCCAAAAAAAAAAAAAAGAACCTTATGTCAGGGATAAGCAATCACATTTCAATAATCACCCTGCATATGATGAATTACATGCCCCACTGAAGAGAAACAGAATGGCAAACCAGACAAGAAACTATGACCCAATGATTAACTGCATCCAGGAAACTCATCTCACTACAAGAGACACACACAGACTCAAAGCATAAAGGATGGAAAATGAGTTTACAGGCAAATGGATCACAAAAGCAGGCAGGAGTCATGATCGTAATATCCGAAAAAACAACCTTTAAGTTATCAAAAATTTAAAAACATACAAAAGGACAATAATAATAAAAGTTTCAAACCATCAACAAGAAATATCCATCCTACACATATATGCACCCAACACAGAAGCACCATCATTTATAAAGCAACTACTAAGTAAACTAAAAAAAGATATTGACTCTAACACTATTATAGCAGTAGACTTGAATATCCCACTAACAGACCTAGATAGATCACTGAGGCAAAAAATCAACAAGGAGATCCATAACCTAAACTTGATACTCGACCAAATGGACTTAATAGATACCTATAGATTATTTTACCCAACAACCACAGAATATACATTCTACTCATCACCACATGGAAAGTACTCCAAGATCGATCACATCCTTGGCCATAAATCAAGCATAAACAAATTTCATAAGGTTGAAATATCGCCATCCTGCTGGAAGCCGCAACCCCTAATGAGGCAAAATGGAGGTTACCCGAAAATGAGAAAAATACTGACTGGGAGCAGAGCCCCAGTGGGAAGCGACCATGCTGGAGGTAGAGCCCCATGGATCCTATTGAAGGACTCCTTTTAGCCTTAAAGGAATGCGTGCTTAGGCTTGAAAAACACTTCCCTTGATAAATAAAAGAATTAGCTAGAATGTGCAAGGATGTGGAATTAGCAGTAAACCTATGTATAGAAATGTAAAAAGGGCTCAACAGCAAAAATTTCCCCCCCGAAGGGACAAGGGAATGCAAATATTGCAACTTTTAGCTAAAAAGGAAAAAACAAGTACTTCCTCATACCCTTTATAAGTAACAACATTGACAGTTGTGATTGATGAGGAAGTGAGAAACTGAGACAGAGTATCTCCAAAAACAGGTGTTTTCGGGAAAAACAAGTCACAGACATGCCTTTTGATTTAAGAAATATTATAGTTTAATTAGAAAGAGGATTAAAATTAAAGTAAGGATTAGAATTAAATAAATAGCAGTTATAATTAAAAGATAAATGTTTAATATAGATGTAGGTATTAGTTAAATATAAGGAATAGGAAATAATTAAGTTTTAAGGTAAACTTAAAATTATACACACTTAATGTAGGTTTAAAATTAAATATATTTAGGATTAGAAGTAAGATTAATTTCATATATAAGTGTAGATTTAGACATGTTTTGTTAAGAAATATAAAATGTAAAATAGGTGATAAGAAAATAGCAAGTAAATAGATAAAGCAATTAGAATTAAGAAAGTTAAATTTTTAAATTAATAGTATTAAGAATTCGTAGTGGGTAAGATAAGGGCGGTTATATAAAAGAAAAAACAAGTCAATACATTGCTGCTGAAAGTATATGTAAGGGTAGAATTAAGAAAATAGATTAGTAAAGGAAAAGAAAAAGAATAGCGAAGGGAAGAGATTCAGGTGACCTAGGGGTCACAGGATGTGGCTGATAAATTGGCAGCTGGTATTTTGTTACACCACCTGGTAGCAGGAAGAAACAAAATGAAACTTGTAAAGGTCAACTTCCCCATAAACAAAAGAAAAAACATGATATAAACATTTAATGTGTAACATTTTGTGCATAGGGGGTCAGTAAAAAACTATATAAGCTTGTAAGAATTGAATAAAAATTGGCAGAGTCTTGAACTCTCCCCAGGAAGAAGGATCCTGTCATGCTCATCTTTTCTTTTTTGCCACTTCCCGATTCCCTTGTCTCAAGCCCTGACTCTCTCCTGGAGCTGGACTCCAGCACCATGCACCTTCTCAGACCTCAGTGGAATAACAACAAATATCAACACCAATAAAATTTCCTTAATGCCCATAAAGACATGGACACTAAACAGCATGATGCTGAACAACAACTGAGTCAACACTGAAATCAAAGCAAAAATTAAAGATTCCTGGAAACAAATAAAAATGAAGAAACATCTTGCCAAAACCTGTGGAATGCCATGAAAACAGTTCTAAAAGGGGAATTTATATCTCTAAGAGCACACATCAAGAAAACAGAAAGATCACAAGTAGAGAGACCAATAAATCACCGAAGAGAGCTAAAAAGAGAAGACTACCAAAATCGTTACTTTAGCAAAGTGATCCAAATCACCAAAATAAGAGCCAAAATACAGGACATAGAAGACAAAAATATCATAGAAAATATCAACAAAACAAAAAGCTGGTTCTTTGAAAGAATTAACAAGATTGATGGACCCCTAGCCAGAATGACAAAGAGAAAGAGAGAGAAGGCCCAAATAAACACAATCAGAAATACAAAAGATCAAAATCACAAATGACATCGAAGAAATACAAAAGATTATCAGAGATTACTATGTACACCTATATGGAAACAAACTTGATACCTAAATGAAATGAAGGACTTTCTGATATCACACAACCTCCCCAGGTTGAAACAAGAAGACACAGAGAACCTGAATAGACCAATAACAACCCAGGAAATTGATTCTGTCATATGAAAACTACCTACCTAAAAAAGTCCTGGATGTGATGACTTTCCAGCAGAATTCTATAAAACATACAAGGAAGAACTGATACCAATTCCACTGAAAGTATTCTAGGCAATTGAGAAAGATGGGAATCTCCCCAAATCATTTTACAAAGCTAACATCACACTGATACCCAAATCAGGTAAAGATCCAACAAAAAAAGAGAACTACAGGCCAAAATCTTCAACAAGATTCTAGAAAATTAGATCCTAAAACACATCTCAAAAATCATCTACCATGACCAAATAGGCTTCATCCACAGGATGCAGGGCTGGTTCAACATTTGCAAGATCATAAATGTAATTAAATACATCAACAGTTGTAAAAACAAGAACCACACGATTATATAATTAGATGCAGAAAAATATTTTGATAACTTCTAGCATCCCTTCTTGATAAAAACCCTGAAACACCTAGGTATAGAAGGAACATACCTCAAAATAGTAAGTTCTATCCACTATAAACTCACTGTTAACATATTGCTAAATGGACAGAAACTGGAAACATTTCCCCTGAAAACTGGGGCAAGACAAGGCTGCCCATTCTCACCCCTCTTGTGTTGAAAATCCTAGCTCGGGCAATTAGATGAGAGAAGGAAATCAGGGGTATCCAAATAGGAAGTGAGGAAGTCAAGTTACCCTCTTTGCTGACTATATGATCCTATACTTCGAAAATCCAAGAGAATCTGTCTAAAACCTGCTTGTACTGATAAAGGACTTTGACAAAGTCTCAGGGTGCATAATAAATGGTGTTGCATTCTTATACACCAACAGTAAGCAGGCAGAAAACCAAATAAAAACCACAGTCCCATCCACAATAGCCACCTTACCATCTTACCAAAGGCAATCTATACATTCAATGCAATACCCATTAAGTTACCAAGATCATTCAACAACATAAAAATGACAGTACAGAAATGCATATGGAAACATAAACAGCCACAAATAGCCAAAACAAACCTTAGTAAAAGAAAGAAAGCAGGAAGTATCATACTTCCAGACTTCAAACTTTACTATAAGGCTACAGTAATCAAAACAGCCTTGTATTGGTACAAGAACAGGCACATAGACCAAAGGAACAGGATTGAGATTCTGGAGGCAAAGCCTTAAGTCCTCAACCGACTCATCTTTGGCAAAGCCTCCAACAACAACCATTGGGGTGAGGAGAACCTATTCAGTAAATAGTGATGGGAAAACTGTCTGATCACATGAAGAAGATTGAAACAGAACCCCTACCTATCACCATACACAAAAATTAACTCTAAATGGATCAAAGACCTAAACGTAAAACCTCAAACTTTAAGAATCTTAGAAAACACAGGAGACACCCTTATGGAAATTGGAACTGGCAACCAATTCCTGTTCAAAACCTTAAGTGCCCCTAGCATAAGAAACAAGATAAGCCGGGCTCGGTGGCTCAGCCTGTAATCCCGCGCCTTTGGGAGGCTGAGGTGAGTGAATTGCCTGAGCCCGCGGGTTCGAGACCCACCTGGGCAGTGAGACCTCATCTCTACAATAAATCAAAAAATCAGCTGGGTGTGGTGGTGCATGCCTGTAATTCCGGCTACTAGGAAGGCTGAGGCGGAAGGATCGCTGGAGCCCAGCAGGCCGAGGCTGCGGTGGCCGGGAGCGGCCACTGCACTCCAGTCTGGACGACAGAGTGAGACTCCAACTCAAAAAAAAAAAAAAAAAAAAGAAACAAGATAGACAAGTGGGACCTCATCAAACTGATGAATTTCTGCAAAGCAAAAGAAACCACCAAGAGAGCAGGAAGACAGCCCACAGAATGGAAAAAATATTTGCTAAGTGTATATCTGATATTTACACTTAGAAAAAATATTTGCTAAGTGTATATCTGACAAAGGCCTGATATCTAGGATCTGCAAGGTACTCAAATGCGCTGGAAAGAAAAAAACAAACAGCTCCATTAAAAAGTGGGCAAAAGACATGAATAGATACTTCTCAAAAGAAGACATACAGGCAGCCAACAGACACATGAAAAAGTGCTCAGCCATGCTCATCGTCAGAGAAATGCAAATCAAAACCACATTGAGATACCACCTATCCCCAGTTAGAATGGCCATCATTAATAAAACAAACAACAACAGATGCTGGCGAGGATGCAGAGAAAAAGGAACGCTTCTACACTACTGGTGAGAAGGCAAACTAGTGCAACCTCTTTGGAAGACGGTGTGGCAATTTCTGGAAGAACTAGAAATTGACCTTCCATGTGACACAGCAATCCCCCTATTGGGAATATACCCAGAGGAACTCAAACCAATCTACAAAAAAGATACCTGCACGTGTATGCTTGCAGCAGCTGTATTCACAATAGCAAAAACATGAAACCAACCATGCTGTCCATCGAAACTGGACTGGATAAAAAAAAAAAAAAAAAGAAAGTGGTACTTATACCCAATGGAATATTATGCAGCCATAAAGAAGTTCAAACATATGGACTTCACAGCAACTTGGATGGATTTGGAGTCTATCATACTCAGTGATCTATCACAGAAACAAAGAACATTAGTACCATATGTTCTCACTCATAAGTGAAACTTGAACAATTATCATAATACTATAAGAAAGGAATTGGCAGTAGTGGGAAACTGCTAGGGAAGGGGGGGTGGGATTGGCAGCTGAAGGAAACTGCCAGGGGAAAGAGGGGCACACCTCATCAACAAGGGTATCTGCACAATGGTACTTAACCCTGACATGTACCCCATATCTTTAAAATAAAATAAAATAAGATAAAATAATGGATAAACAAGACTGACGAACCCCTAGCCAGACTGGCCTAAAAAGAAAGGTGAAAAAATGCCCAAATGAACACAATCAGAAAGTCAAGTCACAAATGACCCCAAAGAAATACAAAAATTATCAGGAATACTATGTATACCTGCATGGAAACAAACTTGATATCTTAAATGAAATGGAGGACTTTATGACATCACACAACATCCCAAGGTTGAAACAAGAATAAATTGATACCCTGAATAGACCAATAACAACCCAGCCTGGGCAGCGAGACCTCATCTCTACAATAAATCAAAAAATCAGCAGGGCGTGGTA